>NC_056742.1:207859100-207966600 GCF_019279795.1 Protopterus annectens | reverse complement strand
TCTTCCTTCTTCTTATTTTTTCCTGGGCATCTCCACAAAAATAGCCAACAAAAAATAATATTACTGTTAATAGCTTCTGAATGTATTTTTATTTTATATCTTCTAAAATATATTTGTGCAACTGTTTATGATTCTATTTATTTTTAATCCACTGTATCATCACTGAATGCATTATTCTGATCTGTTTTTAAGCTTGGTGAGAAATATTTTTTTTTTACTAGAAACTAAATGTGCCTCAAAATGCCTTTACATACTTAGTAAATATGATGCTATAAATTCTGATTCATGTTAGAATATCTCAAACTCACTAAACACACAAGCACATTGAGTAAGTATAAGCCAAGGCAAGATCCCACTCCCCACTATTCAGCCTTTTCCACTTTCTTCCTTCATCTCCATCAACATATTTTTCATACTACTCAAAACAAGAATATTACTACTGAATATATAGAGACTATGTATGCCATGTCTCATTTATACACCATAAGTATGATAGACAGAAGAGCTAACAATATTGTTAACTAGCTATAAATTGGAGGGGTTCATGAGTATCATACTGCATCTTTTGACATATGCCTTATTTCAGCTGTTGCCAGGATACAAACCAGAAAGTAAAATAGGGTGAATGCAGAAAGGGAAGGAGATGGGTGCCAATGTTTCTGCCACTATCTGAATGTAAATTGTAACAAGAAACCAGTCTACTTTAGTCTCTTAGCTAGCATTTTAAGTGATACTCTTCCTCACCATAAAACAGGTATAGATAGATAGATAGATAGATAGATAGATAGATAGATAGATAGATAGATAGACAGATAGATAGATAGATAAACAGATATATATATATAGCAGTGTATGTCATTCTGACATAGATAGATAGATAGATAGATAGATAGATAGATAGATAGATAGATAGATAGATAGACAGATAGATAGATAGACATATCAGTGTATGTCATTCTGACATAGATAGATAGATAGATAGATAGATAGATAGACAGATAGACAGATAGATAGATAGATAAACAGATATATATATAGCAGTGTATGTCATTCTGACATAGATAGATAGATAGATAGATAGATAGATAGATAGATAGATAGATAGATAGATAGATAGATAGATAGATAGATCAGTGTATGTCATTCTGACATAGATAGATAAATGAACAGTTGGATATATAAATAGATAGATAGATAGATAGATAGATAGATAGATAGATAGATAGATAGATAGATAGATAGATAGATAGATAGATAGATAGATAGATAGATAGATAGATAGATAGATAGATCAGTGTATGTCATTCTGAGATAGATAGATAGATAGATAGATAGATAGATAGATAGATAGATAGATAGATAGATAGATAGATAGATAGATCAGTGTATGTCATTCTGATATAGATAGATAGACAGATAGCTAGATAGACAGACAGGTAGATCAGTGTATGTCATTCTGAGATAGATAGACAGACAGATAGATAGACAGCTAGATAGATAGGTAGACTGATAGATAGACAGACAGATAGATAGATAGATAGATAGATAGATAGATAGATAGATAGATAGACAGATAGATCAGTGTATGTCATTCTGAGATAGATAGATAGATAGATAGATAGATAGATAGATAGATAGATAGATAGATAGATAGATAGATAGATAGATACCATTTCTAGTACAAGGAAAATAGTGTTACTTTGCAGATAACAGGCTAAAGAGATCCATGTCTTTTAAGTCTGATAAAAGTTGTTTTCATGAATAATAGAAGGAGTGAATTGTCTTACAATTATGCAACAGACTACACATACAATAATATGTTGCCAGCTTATAAACTATAACATTAAAATGTTGCTTTTTTGTGGACTAGCTTGCAGTATAATATATGACCCAGCATTTGGTTGTCTGGAGGCAGTAGGCCATTCATTGGATTGTCTCTCAGATGATGTGATTATTGTTAATGACTATAGTTGATTGGGTTGCTTCATATACTGGTGATGCAGCAATTTATGATTCTATACTGCCAAAATGATAGATATAATAAATGGATTTGAAAAGCCTGAGTACTGTGCCATTTGTAGTTAAGAGAACCAAGACAAAAGTACCATTTCATAAAGTTTGAAGTATGAAATAGGTCATGAAATCAGCCTAAGGGGTTTATCCCTTGTCTTATAGTACAGGTATTGTCAGATTCTTTGTATTTATTTGTGCTCAGTATTGGAGCTGTTTGGCTGGCTGTGACCAATCTGCAATCATCTGGGCATACAAGCTGATTTAACCATACTTTTTTTGCACTTGCATTGTTTCAGTGATAGTTAACAAACCGTGCTGCATTTTATTTATTTGTTTCATCGAATGAATATTGTGGCCACTCTTTCTCTCACTCTCCAGTTTGTTGTTGTAGTCTTAAACTTGGTGGCTTTGGAATTGCCTGTCCCTGCTGTAAATTTGTGTTTGGACACTCCTTCTGGACCATCTCATTTGTTCATTCAACTGAGTACAGTGAGACCATTTGGGAAGGACTACCCCCTTGCTTCTTTGATTTCAGACACTCCTACCTGTCCCATCTCATCAGCTCTATCTACTGTGTGCAGAGTCTGCCAAGTATTCAGAACACTATATCTGGATAATTCCCATCAGTTTCTCCTGCCAGCCTGGTCGACATGGGCATACTGAGACAGTGTAGCAACTGCCTCATGTTCACAGACAGTCCTCTCATCTTATCACATAATTCTTCTACTTGCAAGAAAGGCATTTACAACAGTAAGTTGGAATCCATGCTTTCTCATAGCACAGTCAGTACTCCTGAGAAAGAGGAGATTGCCAGCATAAACACCACACCACCCATATCACTGAACCAAGCACAAAACACACCCACCTATGCAGGGGTCCTCAATAAAAACTTACCTAAACAACAGAGACCCCCAAAACACACTCACAAACATTCCACACACAACACCAATCACATCACACATAGTAAACAACTCTCCAGTGTCTCACAAACACAGCCCATTAGGCATAACAATAAATCAACACAGCCCATAAGGCATAACAATAAACCAAACATACTTGTCATTGGCGACTCAATAATAAGACACACTGATGTTCCCCACACCAGGCTCAACAAAGAGAAGGTCATGGTCAGCGATCTGTCAGGTGCCAGAATCCGCCACATCCTGCATGCACTTAAGTTTCTCCACAACAGGTACAAGTATGACTCTGTCATTGCCTGTGTTGGTGTGAATGACTTGAGATGTACCTCCCTGGACTGTCTGATGAGAGACATGATTGAACTCTCAGAGTATGTGTCCCAGGCATTTATGATCCTAACCCTAAGCAACATCCTACCTTCACCAAGAATGATACAACAATACCAACAAAAATAATTGACTTCAGCAATTAGCTTAGTTTATGGTGTCTTTCCAAGGGGATCCTGTATCTGTCTGCCTAGGATGACATGGTTGACAGACCTCAATGCTTTGCCAGAGATGGCCTTCTTGTGTCACCCCTGGGGTCCTGGATCTTGGCCAAGGCTCTTGCCTTTGCATTGTCCCTTTTTTGGGCTATGTCCCAAAAACAAATCTTTCAACATAAAAGATCTATCAAAAAGCAAATTGAAGGTTATGCTGATTAACACTAGGAGCCTTAACCTGAAAATGCACTCACTGGAGGCTCTACTCACACTGGAAGATGCCAATGTCTGTGCGGTCAAGAAATTTGGTTCAGGGCTGCAGAGATCACCCCTGCCTTACCAGGCTATACCTCATTCCACACTTTCTGGCCCCAAAACAGGTTGGAAAGACTAAAGGTGGTAGAGTCTCTATCTTCATTAAGGACAGGCACACCTCCAGACTGGTTTGACAGCATGACACACTGTAATTACTCCAGGTGGTGCAGGTGTTTGGAGAGGTATATACCAAACGGAGCATTATACTCAATCATATGTCTTATAAAAGAGGAGTACAGAAAGGTGATAACCTCTTTTTTTCTGGATGCAATCTCTTTACTTATAAGATGAACCAAGCAAAAGGCTTTTCTGACCAAAGTCACCACATGTTGGTCAAATGTGAGATTGTTGTCAACCTGAGTACCCAGGTCTCTCACCACAGGTTGTGTGCTTAGGGGTTTGCTGTTGATGTGGTAATCAGTATGGGCCATGTTTTTGCTGAATGGTACAATAATGCAGTTTTTTTGCATTTAACTTATGACCATGACTTTGGTACCAGTTATTTGTAGCTGTGAGACCATCTTGCAGTATATCTTGTTCACATTTCAGTAAAAGGTAATTTTTTATGTCTAATTATTTGACATGCCTTGGTTCAGTTAAGGTATGGGCTCCCTTTGTTTTTTGGAGTGTTTCAATGTGCAAATTGAGATTGTCTGATTTTTGAATTCCATTTGCTTGTATAGACTTTATGTTTATGTTCCAATCCCTTGACAGGAGGAAAAGATTATTGTTAATTAGGTTAAGCTTGTTGCTAATATGAAAAAAAAAAATATCTGCACAATGTGTTGGACTTGAATTTGTCTGCTATACAAGGATGTACTGCTTTTTAGAAAATGAAAGACAAAGAACCTTCAAAACTTTAGTGCATTTCTGTAGTTATTATTAAAGTTATTTAAGATTTTAACCATTAAAATTAATTGTGATTTTAGTATATCATCAGTGATACTATTGTTTTTATTTTGATTATAGATTACAATAATTTGAAAAGATTTGGCTGCAAGTAAACCTTGTATCAGACACATTAAACAAAGTGAGGTGAGGAAGGGTGAAGAAGATGATGGTAATACGAGGATGGAAATGTTTGAAAATACGCTGTAGCTAGAGAGAAAGAGAGATAGATGTAAACAGATAGCAGGTGACAAAGTTGTACTGCAATGAAAAGGATATGCTTTGTTAAAAATTATAATACTTCTGAGTGGCAAAATTGAATATATAATGTCAGAGAAGGAGAAAGTGACGATGGACAGGGGGAATCTGGAGGGTTAGATAAAGAGTGAGAGAAAGAAAATGCATAATGCTTTTAGTGGCTACAAACAGAAAAATAGAGGTTGTAGAAAACAATGATAAAATGTTCCAAATAAATGGATTCTGCATTATTTTTCTTGAATTCTATGCAGAACCATATACAGTAAAGAAAGAAAAAAGCATATGAGAGCATACCAAGGACAATCAGTAAGGACAAACGTGGAAATACACTGGAGATAATGTGATAGCTAAGATCAAGGGATGACTTCCAAGTGAGAAGCTACAGGATGCTGTACATTTTTTTAAAGGGTAATGCATAGAGAGACAATAGCTTTCCAAATGATTCATTTAAGATAGTCTAGAATTTGGCATTGAGATGATGTAGTGGATATATGAAGAGGTAATGTAGGGGAAAGGGTTGTCTTAGTCAACAGAGAAGGAACTGTCACTTGTATTTCTGAAGGATGAGGTGAATATGAAAGCCATTGACATTATCTACATCTTTAATAAATATTGATGCTAAGCTATTTGACAGAGTTAGAGTTTGAAGATTTAAAAGTCTAAGAGACAGGTTGGTGGAAAAAGAGTTATTAGGGATACAGGGTGTATGCTGGCAAAAGTTGATTGCTACTCTGCGATTATATTGAATGAAAAGAATGCAGAAGTATGTGTGTGTAGCAGTGATTATATATATTATTTAAGTATTTGAAATGGTAGTTTGAGTATTTATGTACACAGCTTGTTGTAAATAAATGATTGTCTAGATGTCTGAGTGTGGTGAACTGCTTGTATAAAGATTCTGCTTTAAAGACTGTAGTTAATGGGTTGTCATACAAAACTGAGAAAACAGGTTGAAGAATATGAAATATATGCACAATGTCCTTTCTACTAAGATTCTCTGAAAAGGTACACTACATGCCAAACCTGGTTTTGGTGTTACCAAAATGTTCACCTCAGAAAGAAAGAGAACTAAGCTGGCAGCAAAAGCAATCATCTTTGTTTATTGCAAAGTAGAAAAAAAGGTACAATTTTTGTGTTTTATAACCCTTGTGTGCATGGTGAACTGACACATCAAAACATTACTACGGATCACTCAGACATGGGATGAGCTCCCATTTCCATAAGATAGTTACAGATTGTTCACACAGTACTGTTTTACATCTCAATACTGCCCCCTTTGCATAAGTTTTTTTTTCTCAGACTGGTTTCAACATTCTGTCTGTGAACAGTGTCTTTGCTTTATTTAGCCACAGCCCACAGACATACCCACTGTGCCTATGTGAAGTGACCACAAATACTGGCCAATATTTCACTTCAGGTCATCTCCTTTGGAGAACATTTTTACAAGATATGCTGTAATCTTGTTCATGTATTTTGTCTCATTTTTTTTTCTCAAACATTTCTGCTACTTCTGAGGCTGTATTTTCCTAATTTCTTATTGTTTTGGTTGGGAGTATTTGAAACTTAAACAATATTAAGAGAATTGGTTGATATGAATGAAGGGAAACAGTGTGACTAATCAGTTTGTCTCAATTATAAGTACTTTGTTTGGGATCTGGAGTCAAAACTGGACATTTTGTAATAGGTTCACTGCACTGTTTTGTGTAATCTGAGACATGCTGTGCATCCATGCTCATACTAACTCCTTTTCTGACATTCTTGCTTCATGAAAATAACTTTTTTCTGGTCATCTGTTTTGGCTGTCTATAACAAAAGTTGCAGCTTCTTGTTATGCTTTCAGTAGAGTTTTAATACTATCTTCCTTATTAAAATCTTATTTGGAAACATAATATCAGCCTCAATGTCCACTCTTATACCTGAGATGTCCCATTACTTGGATCTTTTTTTTATGACAGGCTCTTTGGAAAAATCAGCAATAAATATTTTCATAAGGAGCACCTGGATGTGGGTTGCTGTTGTTAACTAGACAGTCTCTTGTTTTAGGAGGTGACATACTATCAAAATATGTCTAGGACTACCTTTTGTTAATTTTTGAAGGGTGCTCTGTTTATCCTTTATGTATATGGATTTGTACATAAGACAGTGCATGACTTCTGTTATCATTTTCTCAAACCTGTCTCTTAGATCCCTGACAGAAATTACCTCAGAAACTCTTCTGACTCCTCTAACATTTATACTTGTGGACCTATTTCCATGATCATCATTTGTTCTGCAGTTCATGTTTCCAGGAATAAAGTTTCTTCTTAAGCAGACCTCTGTTTTTCATATGATCAGAGGCAGTCTTCTGAGGTTCTATCACTAGCAGTGTCCCTTGATGTTTTGAAATTGATCTGTGGTATGCCTCTATGTCCTTCATGGCTAAAGATAATTTCTCATATAAAAGCTCCACTTTATCTTCTTCACAAGTCTTTTGGAATTTCCAGTAGAGCAGCTTCAACTCCAGTATTCATATTGTCTTGATCTTATTCTTATTCTCTGTCATGGTAGTTTTCTCTGAATACTCATGAGTTGAAGAAATTGTTCTGCCATCTTGTGCCAGGGCAAGCCATGCTTAATATCAATACTTTTTTCTTGTATATGTTATCTGAAACTAAACAAAAGTTATTTGAGGAAAATGTTATCTTTTAACCAATTCTTTCGTTGTTAAAAGGTGTGATTTGTTTATTTATTTATTTCCAGTTTGATTACCGGGGAAGTCCACTGGGCCAGAACGTGCCCATTTTCAGTGGAGGATCAGGAAGAAAAGCTCCAAAAGCAATGCAAATACAATCTAAGTTACATAGTGTTGAAGGTAAAAAAAAATACATGTGTAATTACATTCATACAGTTAGTAAAAAGCAAATGCACACAGTATACCTCAAAAACATCATTAAGGAAGGTAGATAAAATAGATTTTCAGTAGTTCCCCTTCAGCGCAGCAAGTTTCAACTGTCTGTAATGAAGAGATCTGAGTGATAGTTTTTTGGACTTTCCTACAATGAGTAACTATCTACTTGTAACAGTATATACATAGCTTTGAATCCAAAAAAAGAAATGTATTTAAATCAGCATCAGTAATACTTCTGTCACAGTATACTGCCACTATATATTGATTTCAATTAGTTTAGAACTTTTGAAAAATACCATGGTCATGAAAGCATGCTGTAGCCATTCAAATGAGAAAGGGAGCACATTTTCAGCAAATGTCAAAGGTGGGAAATAAACCTGGGTTCTCTGATAAAAGGACAGGATGTAGTATCATAAAACAGTGTAACAATGGTTTCTTAAACTCAGATAAGTAGTCCAAAAACCAAGAAACTGCATAAACCACAAAAAGAAAAAGTTGGCGGCACTGCTTGAGACCAAAAGGAGCTGGGTAAATTAATCACATAAAACAACTGTTTAGTGATTTCGTTCAAATTATTTTAAGCAGAACTTCATCAGAAAAACACCATTTTTTACTGCAACATACTTTTATATAGTCTTGTGAGACATTTCAACCAATGGCAGAGAACATATAATTAAAGTCCTGCTTAACTGAAATACTCAATAAAAATCAATTAAAGGAATATTTCAATACCATAAATAAATGTTGATGTAAATTCATAAATAGATAATATATAATGAAGATACATTTTGAAACATTTAAAAGCACAACATAAGATGTATTGTTATAATATAGTCTTACAAAACTTGTATTAATGAAAATAAATAGAACATGACAAAAAACATATAAGACATCATTTATAAAATCCTGTACTTGAACAAACTTTTAATGTTAATATGTTCATTAAGTCTGGGTGACCGATCTGCCTTCAACAGAATCTGTCACCATAGCTCTTGTGTTTCGAGCAGTTTATTACACCCATTAGTGAAATTAAAATCATGAATGTGTTGAATAACAAAAAAAATGAAATTTCTTAAAATCTTTACAAATCATGCTGTGCTTACTAAGTTCATTTAGCATACTTTTGTCTTTAATGGCTTTCAAAAGCTCACAAACAGGTCCATTTACCTCAGTAGCCATTGAAATTACTAAAGGTACAAAGCAGGGTTGCCCTATGTCCCCAATCTTATTTGCACTAGCAATATAATTTTTCTCTTCAATAATTCATCATAACCCTAAAATTAAAGGCATTGACATTTATGGTCAATTTATTTCTAAAATAAGGCTCTTTGCTGATGACATTCTCCTTACTCTAATCAATCTGGATGAATCCTTACAAGAGCTAGACTTGCAAGCTGAAACCTTTTATCACATTTCAGGTTTATGTGCTAGCAAAACAAAGTCCAATTTCATGTTATTAAATAAGAATGGTGATAATCACTTAAACATAAATCAAATAATTGGAAAGCAAGCTCCCTCTATAAATTATTTGGGGATAGTATTATGTGAAAACATGGATTTAACATTAAAATAAATTATAACAGTATTGTGAAAACTTTAAAAACATATATTGAAAAAATTGAATAAATTGTACTTAAAATTTGAAGATAGATTGCAACTAATAAAGATAGTTCTTCTCCCAAAAACAAATTATATTGCACAGCTATTCCCATGAGTCCCAATAAAACATTTCTAAAAGAAATAAATAAAATTCTTAAATTTTTTTTTGCTTCCCAAAAACAAATAGAATAGCCTTTTCAAATCATATAAAGCCATGGGAATTGGGTGGTATTAATTTTCCTAATTTAGAGTGTTACATTAAAGCATCCATTTTTAAAACAATCATAAATTGGATCAACCCAAAATTCACTTCTGCATGGAAGTCTTTACATACTATTATCTTCTTAAATGAAAATAAAATAACTAAAAATCTGCAACTAAATGAAGAAAATAACAAACTTTGGCATATCCTTTGTGTTAACATACAATATAATTCATCTAAACCTACTAATCTAAAATATACAAATTATATTTACAATCTATTTAGAAGTTTTATTAATAATAACACTGACATAGAATTATGGCTATAATTATTATTCCCCTTCAGATCTACTAATAACGTTTTAAATAAAATTCATATAAATACACTCAACACTTGGGAAACTAAAAACTTTACATGTTGGTACCACTGTATTAAACAAAAAATGTTGGTTTTGAACGTACAACAGTTAAAAAGTTTATACGATTTATCAAGTTCTGATTCGCTAGTTCTTAATAGCTTACAACCCTATGCCTGATATCTATGCAGAATAATTGATAATTCCTCCTTTAAATCTATTCCTAAACTCATATTTTTCATGCATGAAGTTTTATATAATGGATTTGATTGGACAAACTTAACATCAAAATTATATAAAATCATATTTAACTATAAAGCTTACCCCAATCAAAATTATTGGAATTTTATCAGTAGAGAGCTTTCATTGAATGTATCAATTGAAAGTAAAACTAATATCTTATATTTTATTAAATTAACTTCTAATCTACAAATTTGGAAAATTTTCACTTGGAAATTTTTGCATAGAGCTTTTTACACTCCCACTCATAAAAGCCATGACAGGTGCTACAGAGACTCACATAAACTATATTTTATTAAGACAATTGTAGTGATCTCTACTTATAACTGTTTTATCTAAGTGAGTAAAATGTATAGTGCTACTATTACACATAAACCTACATTGTCTACAGGCCTGCCACATCCGAAAGTACCTAACTTTGGTAAATTAAGTTTAACATCTATACAGGGGTGAAATTCTAGTAAAAATTTAAGACTGGTAGATTTTTTTAACAATAAAGTAGGGCTTACTACCAATAGCTTTCACCAAGTCAGGGATTCCTATAATAACTTTCCAGTTGGATATAACTATATTTCTAAATATAATACTGTTCTTTGAAATACAAACTGGCAAAGCAAAGGTTTTATCAATGCCAGAGCTATCACCAGGACCATCACAAGCATTATTACTACTTGAACATCTTTGACTAGTAACCCCACTTTTTAGTATAGGACTGAACTTGTCTTTCCTATGTCTAGTAACTTCTTCTGCTATATTTTTCAAACTTTCTTCTGGATAACCTCTTTCAACAAATAAGTCTGAAATATATTTAACTTCCTCTACAAAATTTGAAATTTCACCAATAATGCGCCTAGCCCTGATCGGGTCTACTTTATGCACTCGAAACATGAAAAACCCAAATCCAAATAGCGTGACACATAAAGAGAGAACCATAAATATGTCGAATGTACTAAAGCATGAAATTTAAAACCTTGAACCATCATAGTTAGCCAACCCACCACCTGCAACACACTACCTACCCAAACACAATAAAAAAAATCACATACATACACTAACCAAAACTCTACTTCTAACCCTAAATTAAAGCACCAAAATCCTACAGCTAACCCTACACTAAACCCCACATACACAACTATCTATGCACTATCCTTAACCCCTCCCTAACCCTAAGGTCCGTAACTACCACACACTTCCCCTACGGAGCTATACCCAAAACAACTAACTATTCCACACACATATGCTTAACAAAACCCTACACTAAACCTTACATACATTATGTACACAAAACCTTACCTACACTACCTATCTATGCACTTACCTTAACCTCTCCCTAACCCTAAGGTCCGTAACTATTGTACACTTACCTTACGGTGCTATACCGTAGATGAGCTAACTACGCAAATTCGATATTTCCACTTTCGCGGTTTCGTTCGCTCGACGTTTTCATGGTTCGCTCTTTACATGTCGCGCTATTTGGATTTGGGTTTTTCATCTTTCAAGCGTGTAAAGTAGACCCACCATAATCAATTGACCCCTGGAAATGCTGAGTTTCATATATTTTGGATGGGCACTGCTGAAATGTAAGTAATTATTCCTAAAAGTGCTTTTTTTATAAATAGCACAGTGCAAACTCTTATTTGTAATGTCCAAATTAATAGAAAAATCCATTCACCATTCTGATGTCAGAATGGTACTTAACAAGCCAAAGCTTTCCCTATGTTTTCCCTGATTTTGCAGCATACCATGCATCACAAGGCAGCGGGAAACTTCATAACCATGACTACAGACACTATTGTGCCAAAATCTTTAACTCTGACTAACAGGGAGACTGACACCAAGAACACATTGTATAAGCAGGTGACAAATGTTTGCTCTCGAGGTGAATTTTTTGATATTCCTGTTTTAGATATATAACACACCGGTTATGGTAGGAAACAAAATCATAATAGTCTGTTATTCCTCACATCATTAGTTGCTGCTACTAGTATTAATGGTGCTAGCGATTTAAAAGAGACCTACAAGCATTTCATAAGGATAATTTTGTATCAAAGAATAACCTGAGAAAAACGATTTTTGAAAATTACTTTGTGAAATTTTTCCAGTTATTTGCACTTCAAAAGTAAAGATCTTTAGCAATTATACTTCTGAATTATAAGGATTTATTGCTGTTCATTTGAAATATACAAGTCTTCATTTGTTTATTTTATATGTATACATATACATACATAGATATACACATACAGACCCCAACAGATATGTGCATATGTCTAGCTATCTATATATTGACATATCTATATCTATATCTTTATCTATATCTCTATCTTATATAAATATGTAGGTCTGTGTCATTAAAAGGATTACTTAATGAAACAGTTAATGCTCAAAATAATTCTGAAACAATAAAAACAACACACACACACACACACACACACACACATTTATATATATATATATATATATATATATATATATATATATTTGTATTTATCATGCAATACATATATTTGCATTTATTATGCAGAGAAGGCCTACTCTCCCACCCACTGGTAATTATTTATAGAAACTCCAAGATCACACAACAGCACTACAGCAAGAAAAGGGCAAAGTTACAGACCCTGTTGTACTGTGATCTTGTTCACACAGTAACAGGCAGACAGAAAAAAAAAACATGTTCACATATACAAACTGTATCCCTTAAAACAAAACCTATTTTTATCAATGAAACACTCATTGTCTACAAATTATTGAATAAAACCAGAAAGCCATCAAACAAACTAAAATGGCAGCTGTCCCTCCTCCATTGAGCTCAATCCTCCAAATGTAGATAACCATTTTGCAATGCAATCCTCCTAAACCATGTAACCCACCCAGAAGAACCCTAAGTTGAGCCAACATCGAGCCCAATCCTCCCAAGTCATGTAACCACCCAGAAGAACTATAAGCTGAATCAAGATCAAGCCGAATCCTTCAAACGTGGATAACCCTCACAAAATCCAATCCTCCTAAACCATGCATCCCACCCTGAAGAACCCTAAGTTGAATCAGCATTGAGCCCAATACTCGAAACATAGATAACGCTCTCACAATCCTGTCCTTCTAAACCATGTAACTCAATCCAGAAGGGCCCTAAGTTGAATCAGCATCAAGCCCAATTTGCCAAATATAGATAACCCTCTCACAATCCAGTCCTACTAAATTATATAGTCCACCAAGAACCTTAATTCTAACCTTAAAGCTTTCGTCCCACCCCCTTAGATCTAAATTCCGCAGTGGCTCCCAAATTCTGAAACTCCCATCCTATCCACTGAACCTAAATTCTCCAACTAATCCCTAAGCCTAAATCTCCTTTCCTGCTCTTAAGTTCCCTGATCACGCCTTAACCCTAAAACTCTACTCCCTTTTGATGACCCTAACCCTCCCCACATGCTCTCCAAACCTAAATTCCTCTCCCATTCCCTGATTTTAAGAAGCTCTTAAAGGAACATTAAAATGAATCAATTAAGAGTAAATACTCTGACAAATCAGCTAATCACAAAGTCTGTGTACAGAAATAAAACCCTGTATTTCTAGAGCTGTTGTGCTAGCTGGCATTAAAATGAAGTATTCAAGAATGAAATATACTTCAAATGTTTGACTTTTTAAACTTTTAATATTGTTTATTCTCAATGTAATTTTCTACTACCATATTTGCTATGGTAGTGTTCAAGTGTCTACAGGCCAGATATGACAGTAAATAAATGCACACATACATACATACATACATACATACATACACACATACATAAAATAGGCAAGCATAGCAACAGCACATTTTCTAAATATTGTGGTGACTGATAATTAATGTTCTGCAGTAGTATTTGCGTTTAGTATTTTTTTCTATTCTTTTTTTTCTCTTTTACCAAAACTTGCAGTCTTCATATCAAACAAGTATCTTGCGTTGACAGTTATAAGAACAGAGGTACAACAAATGCATGCATAAAATGTTATTTTACTTTTATTTATATACAGTAGCAAAACTGAATTCATACTCCTAAGAAAAATGGTTATCTGGTTAGCTACACTGCAGACAGAAACATTGGTGAATGAACTGAAAAAGCCATCCTTAAACTCCCCATTTAATTCCACTGGTCTAGCAAGGATGACAAGCACTGACTCCTAACAGCTATTAGCCAAAGTCTCAAGATCCCCACAGAATTCCATAGCCCCACATTCACTTTATTCATAATTTATTGTTAAAGGATGGCCATTTAAATTTCCCCAACTGGGTGCTCCTCTTTCGGAAAACAATAAGATAAACCTTAACCCAGATTAGAAATCCTACAGTTAAATAACTAGGCCTGTTTGATTATTGGTCCTGCCTGTAGGGGAATTGGACTTCATTTCCACATGTCCTATATCTGCATTTCAACATTATGGCTGAGACTCTGCAAACCTTTACTCAGAAACTATTCTTCAGATGTAATTCCCACTATATCCATTCTGATTATTTGAGTCTAGTAACACATCTAACCAATTATCCCACTTCAGCTGTGATCCACACAGTCTCTCCCATTGTGAAAACCCACCCTGACTTTGGTTAAATTCTTCTTATTTTCCTCATAAAATTGTAATACTTTTTCAAAATGTAGGAATTAAATTCTTAACCCACAACATTTCACCACTCTTCTTCCCCTAACTTCTTCTGCCCATCTCTACAGCACGTATAAAGAACTGCCAACTATCAGTTACTGTTTTCATTTTTCACATACACAGTTTAAATTACTAAGTTCCTCCCTCATCTTCCATACCTGATGTATTTCTGCAGGAAGTGCCAGTAGATGGGAAAGTCAACTATATGATCCTTTTTATACCACCAATACTTACTGACACCATAATATGTTTAATTAGAAACAAATACTACTTCTGTGACAAATGCATATAAAGAGGTCATTCATTTTAAAATCCTTACAAAGGCACAACATCAGTTCCCATATTCCATGACCTTTCAATATATCACATTCTTTCAGCATGCCGCTCCTAAGGTATAAATAAACACACACTCTGACATGTTCCTTCACAAGTCCTTGCAAAAAAAAAAAACTTTGACAGTGCTTAATCATTTCACACTCAAGACACAAACTACCCTGGGCTATACATTTTTTGCCTCCTCTTTGAATAGTTTGCAGTTCACCACATGAGGACAGAACCCTTACACTGTCACATTTAACCAGTCAATGATCTTCACTCCATTACTTAGCCATCTTCCTAATCCCATATAAAGCATTTTGTTTAGCACATGGTGAAAGGACATATTTGATTTTTCTGTCTCTGTTCATAATTTATTTTATACTTTCTGCTGTTCAAATATACCTTAGGCATAATACACCATGCTAATGTAGCCATCTGGGTGGGCATAACGTCTTTCCTTCAAGCTGCCACAATTATTTGTCATAATACATCTTTCTGAGATCAGGCATTCACATTTTTCATTTGTCCTTTAGGGATTTGATCTAACCCTCCCAAGCTCACGTCCCTTCTTGCTTCACTCAAAGAATAAACAAGAATTATGGTACTTCTTGAGCCATTTGTCATTATCTCCAATGGTAATATGCATGGCAACATATAAATTACAATATTGGCATAATATGGAATTGTGAGATCCTACCAGATAGGCCATCATTTGAAAGTGCATTCACTTGTAAACTGTCTTCATTAGCAAATTCTGATTTGAAAATATTTAATTGCACCATCTAGAATATTCAGAAGGCTCAGTCCATCTAGGTGAATCCCCCCAACATCCACCCAATAAAAAAGAAAAGAAAAATATGTCAGATTTGTTTGCAAACTTGGAACTGGAGAACATTTCCTTCCCCAAACTGATGTAAACTTTATAACTTCCCAGGAAAAGACTAAAAGGACCATCTCACATCTCAAGCAAGCACTATGCAATAATCTACAGTGGTCTATTTGAATGTGCACAGAACACAACCGTGTTTATACCCATTTCAGAAAGCTTGATTGTCTAGAAGCATTTCACACCTTCAAAGTTTTACTTGGTCTCTTCTTACTTTCTGACATTTTTCTAGACAGCTGGCATTAACAGTCAATAGCGTCACATATTTTGTTTTCTGAAGAAGTCAGCTTATCAAGCTGACGAAAAGCACTTAAACAAACCTTTTTTGACTGCCTTGAGTCGTTCACGGCTTGGTTTTGTGGTTTTTGTGTTTGGTTTCGTATTTTGATTCAAAGTTACATATATAAATATGTCCATTATGATTCATTGTGTAATTTACTATGCATGACACTTACCACTCAACTTAAAATGAGAAAAACTTGCAACAGCCAGTCAGCGAACCACATTAATCCAGTGTTAAGTCTATTAGGATCACTTAGTACAATTGCTCTCTTTTCCGACCTGGTCCTGCATGCCTTTCTTTCTATAACATTTTACACAGCTGTTTATGACATTCTGATCAAACATTTAAAGTTCTGCTGGTTTATTTTTTTTTTTGTCCTAGAGTGGTCTGCATCCTTACCTCTCAGGCTGAATCCAGTGTTTGATTTCAGAGTTAAACACTTTCATTCCAAGTTTTTCACCAGTTAGGCTTCTGTGCAGCTGATCTTGTCAAAGGTGTTGTATGTTTTCAGTAGAGCATAAGGAATCTTTCAGAGTTATTTTATTCAAGACTTGTTTGCTCAGTATATGGCAGATAGCAACAGAGGATTAAGGCTATTAGCTGTTAACAAGCTGCTTTATGTAGTCCAGAGTTTGATTCCCTCTAACCATGTACCTAGTAATCACTTATGAAGCTATGTGATTAAGTGTATTGTTTGTCAGTTATAGAAATACATTGTATTATGCACTTGTAATATTAAAACCTAACACAGAGTATAGTAAAACAAAAGTTCCAATCCACACTTTCTAGAGTGTGAAAGAATAGCCAAGAAATAACTATTCGAGCTAAATTAGACACCAAGTCATGGAATTAAAGTCAGGTTCCTCTAAGATCAAGTTTAGTCTTCAATGGTTCAAAGGTAGATGGTTTTCTATTTTCAATACTTAATTTTGAAAATACAAACAGCTATGCATTACTCATAGTATAAAAATTCTTTATTAAAAGTACTTTTACATCAAAGCCAGATGAACGCTGTGACTTCAGGGTGTCCACGATGATTATTTTGTGCTCAACACTTTCTAAAGTGTGGAATTCCACTAAGTTTGTTTTTGAACTTTGTGCTTTTCACAGTATCTATTCTGCCATTAGGGGTTCACTTTGGATGGAGCAGCTTATAATAGCATGGCTGCATTGATAACACCCATCAATTCCCCACGTTTAAGCAGGACAAAACAATGGGCATGTATCTACTTGCTGAATATTTAGACACATTCACGAATGGCTAGTTGATTACCAGTTGAAACTTAACACTTTTAAGCCTAAGGCAGTGGTAGCTCATCCTACATCTTGAGAGTCATAAGCTCATGTTTTATTCCTTACAGTGGCATCAGACATGAACTCAATATTAAGCTGTGTTTTCTGAGTGTGATCCTGGGTGACAAGGTGCATTTAGGGCATACATAGTATCAAAGGGTAGTTAATTTTGTTTACAGTTTCAGAATAATTCCAATATTCTGCAGCTGATACCTTAAGAGAATGTTATCTCTCAGTGCCTTAGCTATTGTAATTCCATGTATTTGGGACTTGTTGACTATTTGCACGCAGTACAAAACTCTGTATCCAACCAACTAAGCTATACCAGCAGACTATACCTGCATCACTGCATTTGTATCACATTTGTCCTTGGTCCCTCTTTATGATAGCTCATACTTTGAGCCCTACCTAGGTGTCAGAGTCTACCTCCAAGGGCGGATAATATTTCATTGAGTCTATTTAGAAAATCTGAGAGTACAATACCTATAGGACCCTTCTATAGTGGTGGCTGAGGGCGTGTACAGCTACACCCTATTTCCATGAGTCCCACAGGTTGTATGTGTTTAAGTTGGCATATGGTGAAACTCTGTGAACCACTGATAGGGCTTCTTTAAGTGTGTGTGTGTGTGTGTGTGTGTGTGTGTGTGTGTGTGTGTGTGTGTGTGTGTGTGTGTGTGTGTGTGTGTGCGTGCATGGGTTTCCTTTTGAAAGTTTTGTAATTTTTATTATAATGTTTTCTATTATATTTTCATAAATTTTATTGTTTTAGGTGTAGCCTTTAATACTTAAATTCCATGCTTTATTTATTTATTTATTTATTTATTTATTTATTTTTAATTCATTTTTTTTTTTTACTTTGTCACTCCCACTAAGCCAGTAGTCAGTTTTCAGGGGAGACTCAAGGTGGCATTCCTACTGACCTGGGGAAATTTGGCCACAACATCAGGTAGCTTGCTTTACTCTAAACAGAGTTTCTTCTTCCTGTGGCTGTACTTGGGGTGTCAGTGTAGTGTAGGAACTGAAGGGGCAGCACACTGATTCTAGGTAGAGAAGTTAGGAGAGTCATAATGCCAGTAATTCATGATGAAAATGAAACATACTACAAGTACTGTGGCAATGGACGATTTGCAGTTTCAGGTCATAGCCCTGCAGGATGGAAGCTTGAGAGAGTCTCATCCCTCATAAGCTGATAAAAGAATGTAATCTAAAGTACAAGGTTGCACTCTCATGGTTGTATGCAGCCAATGGGTTTATTCTAGTGGATGAGGAAAGTGTGTAACAACAGTTGCAGTAACAGAAAAAAATGGATTGATTACATGAATGAGACTATGATAGAGAAGTCTGTACACTCAGTGATTCAGAAAAGGTAACAATGAGGGATGGCAAAAAAACTTGTATGCCACTGCGGCTGGTCCAGTAGGAGCTAGAACTATGAGGAAAGCTAATTGTAACTACAAGGAAAGACCAGTGAAAAACAGCTCTACTTTCCACCAGAATAAATTTATTAATAAAACCTTACAATCTCTAGCGCCTCGGCTATTGCCTTTACAGAGTAAAAAACTTTGCCCATTTGTAATCCCACATTATATACATTCTTAACACATCATATTCCAATGAATCAATTAAACAATTAAGTAAAACTACTCAAAATTACTAATAAAACAATCAACATATAAAACCCTGCCAATTGCACTCTTTATATGAGGAAAGCTAAGTTTAGTTGGAGGCTGACCGTGTTGCATACTCACAAGAAAACTGCGGAGCCAAAAGACAATAACTTGCATGACATAGTGTAGTAGAACCATAAAGTTTTTCAGCAAAATATTTAAGAATACTGATATGTTTAGGAACCTAGAATTTCTGTGAGTGAGTTTTGTATCTTTTGACCTGGCACAGACGTTTGTAAATCTTTTTGATAACAAATCACGGTGTACTTGGAAGGACTGAAGTATATTTAGCTAAAATGTAGCACTGAAGAAAAAAATAACTGTCATATTCTATACATCAGCTCTAACTGAAGATGACATAAGACTTTTTTTGTTTCTGTTAATATCAAAAGTCCTTGACATTCAAAAAGTACTACATGATTGGCATTTCTGGAATGGATCATGACTTCCATGGGTAAACTTAAAAGATTATTGATGGTAAAAATATAAATCTATCAAATGCTATATAACTAAACAACTGAAAGGCATATTAAAATATTGCAGATAGACTAAACCTATTTTTCTATGCTGATGATGACTGTGTAATGTAAACATGCCTCAACAATGAGTGGAACCAGCATGGTGAGCTTGGATATTAACAAAAAAAAAAGTTTCATACAGGGAATGTAGCAAGAATTGTCATGTTTGGTTCAATTGTGAAATAACTGATGTAACTGAAGAACATGATATTAACAAAGGCTATAGTGAAAATGATGTTACTATAGCAGGGGTGAGATTATGCAGAATGTGGGGAATGTAAAAAAGTGGTAAAATGAAAATGCAGATGACAAAAAATACTAATTATAACATTGATACCAACACTGTCTTTGTCATATGTCATGATGAAAAATTGAATTAACTGGAAGAAGAGAATGCGATTTTAAAGTTGGTATTTTGAAAAGATTAATACAAAAAGGAAAAAATAATACCAAAAAGTGGTTAAGAAAGGAAAATGGTACCCATTCGAAATGTTGGGACCTACTGCAGCAAGTCGCGAAACACGGAGACTGAATGGTTGTAAAAACAACAGTATATACATTGTCTAAGATGGCCATTTCCTAGAATATTCCCTTTTCCCTGAGGTATGGTGATCTCAGATTTGGCATATATATATATATATATATATATATATATATATATATATATATATATATATATGTAGGTTGGGGGGCAGAGGGCGTAACCCCCTGCAAAAAGAAGTTTAAAGGAGAAGAGTAATCTTCATGATTTGATCTTCTCCTGTAGTTTTTATCTATTTTTTGTTCTGTTGGCACTTGGCATTTTGAGTGGCAACATTTCAACAGGGGCAAAGGAAAATGATAAAACTACATTATTAGCTATTGATGTTAATAGCAGTAAAAGTGATATCAGAAGCTTTATGATTCTACAGTGGTGTAAACAACAGAATATGATATGTTTGGAAGACATTAGTCTATTAAATGAAAAAAAAAGCTGCCAATGGGAAGAAATGCTGAAAAATGTTTAATAGAGTTGCGGTAGGAATATAGGTTAATAAATGTAATATTATTTAATAGGTTAATATTATTTAATAGGTTAATAAATCCCAAAAAGATCAAACTCCTACTTTTCCTTCCCTGTTCTCTTTCTCATCACAAAACCTCCTTTTTAATTACATTTTCTAACAATACAACTATCCAACCTGACACCCACACAAAACTCCTAGGGGTCATTATCAATGACGAACTAAAGTTCAACCTACACATACTTCAATGTATAAAAAAAAACAAACCAGAAACTAGGTCTGCTATATCAGAACAAAAAATTCCTAACCCCTGAATCTAGACTTACCCTGGGCCAGGCACTCTTCCTCCCCTCCTTCTTATACACCGCCTCAGTTCTTACCAATATCCAGGCCTCCACTCTGAACAAACTCCAACAGACTTACCATAAAATAGCCCGATTCATTAGTAACTCCGCATACAACTCACACCACTGCATTTCTTTAAACTCTCTTCAATGGCTTGAACTTCCCCAATTTCTGCTATCTTATCAATTTCATATGCTACACTCTATTCTTTATAAACCCTCCTTCTGTCCATCTCTATCTTTTTTAGTCTCCATCTGCATCCCATCCCGGACCCTCCGTACTTCTAACCAACAATTACTTGATATCTACCACCCAAAAAGGTCAGTAGGCAAACTACTCTACAAACACTCCCTTGCCCATGTTTGGAACAAACTTCCCCTTGACTTACATTCAACCTCCCACACCTCACACTTTAAAAATTAACTAAAAACTTATTTTCTCAATTCCAGAACCTGCCCTTGCCATGACCCCACCTAGTCTTCCTTCCCATTATGTAACCTCTAAAGGACCATACTTAGTACCTCATTACACCTCTCTCTCCAATGTGTCTACTATGCATTTGCATAATTTTATACAAACAAAACATTTTTATTGTTTACCTATTGAACTATATCAATGTAAAATTGTTACTTAGCTTCTTTTTAATGTAACTTTAACTTTATGCATGTAACCCAACATATGTGAATCTTTTTGCTATAACTGCTATTATATCAATATTGTTTAAAATTGTGCTTGTTTAAAATGTACTACTGCAACTTTTCTCCTCGGGACTCCACTGAAAATGGGCCACAAGCCCAGTTGGACAAACCCGGTTAACAAATGTCAATAAATAAATAATAAATAAATAAATAGGTTTGGATGCTGCTGTACTGATTAAACACCAGGAGATATATAAACTAGATACCATTGTGGCAGTACTGAGAAGGTTCATCCATCCATCTATCCATTGCCCCTTTTCACAAATTTTGCACATGGGTCAGGTAGCTACTTCAGCTGTGACAATAATGACAACTGATAAATGATACAAAAGGTGTATGGGTTTATTGTTATTTATTCATGTAGTAGCATGAAATAAAATAACTCTGCTGTTTGAAAAGATTAACAAAATATGTAGTCTACAATATGGAAATAATAATACATGATCTTAATATTCATTTACAGAAAGAATCTGGGCAAACATGATCATATGTGAAGATGTGCAAACAAATACAGATTTGAAAATCCAGAGGGGGTGATTGAGGTAGAAGGCATTTATGTGATATTTTTGTGTATGGGTTAAATAGGAGAGAATTGAAAGTGTTAATAAAGAAAGAGAGATAGTGAAAAGTTGAAGGGAGATGTAAATGAAGATTTTTTTAAGGAATATTTATATTTCTATGAGGTCTTTAAAAACTGGGAATAGAGGTGGTTAAAATACAAAATAAAGTATAAGAAGGAATATTTAAAGATGGAAAACTTAGTTTAGATGGGTACAAGAAATGTAAAATACATGTACTGAAGAGCATAAGGAGTCTTTGGAAATGTAAAAAAAAGAGAAATTGCTGATAAATAGAGATATCTGTATGATAATCTTCTTCTTTCGGCTTTTCCCGGTTAGGGGTCGCCACAGCAGATCACCTGTCTGCTCATGATTGGCAGTGGAGTTTTTTTACGGTGTTGAGTTGCCAGCCCGGCGTCCAACCTTACACTGAATGCACACACATGCACGCATTCACACCTAGGGCCAATTTAGAGTGTCCAATACACCTATGGCATGTCTTTGGGATATAGGAGGAAACCGGAGCACCTGGAGGAAACCCACGCGACCACAGGGAGGACATGCAGACTCCGCACAGAAGGCACCCCAGCCAAGGATTGAACTGGAGAACCTCTTGCTGTGAGGTGACAATGCTAACCACTGCACCACAGTGGCCCCCAAATATCTGTATGACAATAATATGGAAAAATAAAGCAGATATTACATAAGAAAAAATAGCTCCTACAGGGAAGTAAATAAGAAGTGTCACTATTTTTAAGTAAAATAGTTAAAAGTAAGGAATGGAAAATGGAGTGTAGGATGAATGATAATGGGGATATGTTTTATTGCCAGAAAACATATACAATGTATTATGGGAAACAAATCTGCGACTTATATAATAAAAGGTAAACAAGCAGTTAGTCTAAGTAGATGATCAAAAATATTCCAAGGAATACATGCATAAAATGATCAAAGTAATAGAAATTAATTTGAGTTGAGTTTTAAAGGAATGAGGGATGTTAATTTTCAGGGGAATATGGGTTGGGTCATGAATACTATAACAAAATCAACAACAAAAACAAGAATGCAGTAATTAAAATTATGAATGAATGGTTACAAGAAGGAACAAAAAAGATATATCATAGTACCACTAAACTTATTCATATGAATGATGAAAAAGAAAATATTAAGAATTAGAACTGTTTGACTTTAATTACTACAGACTATAAAATATTTAGGAAATTATGCAACATGAGAATGAGTAGACGATGAAAAGTAGTATTAAGGAAAAGTACAACTTATGCCACAGAAAGAAACAAGTTAAAATATGTTAATGTTATTTAAGGAAGTCGCAGATTGTATATTGAGAGAAAACACATGTGTAAAATGATAATTTGTGATGCAGAAAAAATCATATCTCAGCATTATCCATGATACTATGTGCATTTCTAGTAAAACAATATGGGCATCTGTCCATTAGTAGTGAAAGGGGGGTCAGATTATTAGTACATCAAGGAGTCAGTAGTACAAGTGAAAAATGTTAGTAGTACAGAAGTCTAGGTAGGTAGGTGAGGCAGAGATCTCCCCTAAAAGTTCATAAGATGCTAATTAAAGGCACTGGATTTCCAGCCTCTCTTGGTAGTTGAGAGACTTTTATTCCTCTGATCTTTTTAGCTGTGAACCTTTGAGGGTCTTTCTACTTGTTTGATATTTTCAATGAGATACATCCCAAAGTCAAGTCTAACAAGATTCTTCATATCCCAATTTCTGAGGTCAGTTATAATATATTCCATGGCTGTGCAGATGATGTGTGTAAGGCTGACAGGTCTGTAATTTTCTGGGTCAGTTATGCAGCTGTCCTTATGGAGGGGCATCACTACTGCCATCTGCCATTCATCAGAGACAAAACCAGCAACTAAATTTAAGTAAACGGTACGAGTAGTGTGTCTGCAACAGCATTTTTACCATTATTAAATAAGCAACCAGATATATTATCAGGACTCATGGAGGAACTATCTTGTGACCTGGTTAGCACTTTCAGTAAATGATCTATAGAGATAACTGAGGAGAAGTAAGACATTCATATATTTCATGGTTTTGGATAGACGATTCAAGAGTAAATTGTGTTGACATGTATATTTTTTAATATCAATTGGGCAGACTAGGAGGACCCATTATGAATAAGTTCTGAGCAATGTAGGATATTGTTTTTAGCCTTTCTAACATATCTAAAGAAGGATTTATAATTATCATTAGCTTCAGAGGCAAGCCTATGTGCATGACCTCTTGTAAAGGATCTGACAGTGTTATTCAAATGTTTATTCTTGGGGGGGGGGGTCATAATGATTTTGATATTACCCTTAAAAAGATGAGTTCTGGATTTACTAAATGAGTTAAGGAGTTTCTTTATTTTTTTGTATAGTGTAATTATGGTGGTTTATTTTCAAATTTCCTATAATACTTCTTACAAGAGGGTCTAACAGAGAAATGACTACTGTCAAAGTAACAGATTAAAAGTCAATGCCAAGAAATGCATTATAGTGTTTTTTGGGATACTGCCCCCAGGCTAATTACTCCATTGGTAAGACATCCCTAGGAGTTGACCGAGTAGTCAGAGACCTGGCAATATATGTAGACAGTAATCTACCCTTTGACCAACATGTGCCCAAGGTAGTAAGAAAATCATTCTATGTCACCCAACATATAAGTAAGGGTGGGACTTCCCTACTTTGGGCCAGTGATCAAGGAGTCTCAAGCCTCACACTGTACCAATGAGGGACGCTCACTTGGAACAAAAGTAGATACAAACAGTATTTCCAGATGCAGCTCTCTGCATCAAGCTCAATTTCCCTTAAGAGCACACAGTCCAGGGGCTGTGTTTACCCCTCTCTCTCCAGGCCCCCAATAAGACTCCCCGATGGCACACCAGTAGAGTTGAGTCCTCAGCTGAGTGTTCCAAGCCAAGTCCTCTGCCATCTTCTCTGTGAAAACAGTGTTTTGTTTCCCTGCTCCAAATAGCTAACAGACACACACACACACACACACACACACACACACACACACACACACACACACACACACACAAACACAAACACACGCATACACACACCTGGGAAAAGCTTGCACAGGTTTACCAGCTATACCCCTCTGCCTAGACTTTAAGGTAGGTACTGTCACCAGAACACTCCAAAAACAGCTACTTTAAGGATCTTACAAGTGTACTCGATTATACTAAGTAAAATTAATAGTAATATAAATAGTAGTGTTTGACCAATGCTGCAAGGCTTTCAGAAGTGGCCACAGTATCACCAAATAAATATAAGTGCTCTCAAAGGTTAAAAAATTCTACAAAAGACCAGCCACAATGAAAAGTTTAAATATATTTAATAATAAATATTAAAAGAACATGAAAATACTAAATATCTATTTACAATAAGCACCAGAGTTTCAATCACAGGAGATATAAAATATAGAGCACAGATGGATATTTTCACACAGATACATAAAAACAATACTTAACTAATATCACAAAATTTTCCTGATTGATCTAAATAATTTCTATTTACTGGTTACTTACTAAAGCAAGGCAAGATGAAGTATGTGAGTGATCCTTCTTTTGTCAGGTTTCAAAAACAGACTGCTCTCAGACTTCTGTTTCATCTGGCATTAAAACATTGTTTCAGTGCAGGATTACAAAATGACATCACATACATCTGGTCATCTGACTCTGGTTCACAAACCACCCCTGTTTACTAGAAACTGAACCAGAATTTAACACGTGTGTTACCATGCGCACAGAGCTTTGCTAAGATGTGTTATAGCAAATGGAAGCTATAAAACCATTTCAAAACTTCCACACTTCCAGGGTAGCAATTAGCTCACCCCAAGAACCATACAGTATGATTCCAAGTCCTGGTTTTCACCAACATTTTGTTTCTGGCTGCAGTAAGAACTGTAAGATACAATATTTCTGACCTAAATAAGGTCATTTAATTTCAGACCATTTCTCAAAGTTGGCTGGACTGAGATTAATCTCTTCTATTCCTGTATTCTCCATTACAACATTTTCATTGCATCAGTTGCAATACAGTCTGACATACAGGTGTATTTCTTTCCTGTCCAGCAGCACCCACTGTTGGTACATTTTTAACATAAGCAGCTTTACAAATGCATTTTCAACACAAACACCTGTACAAATCAGTTTGATACACAAGTGACATATAATTCTTTGCAAAACTCCAGCTAGTTATGCTGGCATATGTTACACATGTACTGCCTTACTCCTGCTGGCATAGTTGGCAATACTTCACATTATCACAAAGGCGTGGCATCCAAGTCCATGGAAGTCATATTGACACTTTATTTGGCCCATATAAGACCCATCATTTAGTATAATTCCTCCTTTGGCATGTATCTGGCCAGACATATGAGAGTCTAGGGTATAAGCACATTGTCCTGTACAGATCAACTTAAAGCCCTGCATCTATACTCTGTCTTCTATAAGGTTACTGAGTGGCAATCTATGCCTGGCATGCAAGTCATCCTTGGATTCAGCTCTGATGGACCTTTTGCACATTCACAAAATAAACAGCTTCACAACCACTAGATCTAAGGATTAAGTTTTGCTTGTGGCATAAATAAGGCATGTTGTTGAGATAGATATACATCTCAGAAAATCCACAAATTCTGGAATAGGCTCCCCATCCATGTGAAGCAGAGTCCATCCCTAACCTTATTTAAGCATAACCTTGACCAATGCATGGGAAACTGGAAATTAACCCCAGGTGTGGCTCCTACTTCTCTGATAGACAGAAGCAGACCATAATGCCCAAACTAACGTATCACCCCAAGCAACTTCTAGAAACTTCCTAACTAGCACATCCCCTTCTAATAAACATCCATGATACACAGGGATGCAATTGGGCTGGACTACATGTGTAGCCTTATAAAGGGCCTGGTGTTACTTAGCCCTGTATATAACTATGAACATATGAACCTATGAACTTGGTTGTAGTGTATTCCTGTGGGCATATATACACTATGTGCTTGTGTGTGTGTATTTGAACATTTTGAATGGAGATCGCCTTACTGCACGGAACAGGAAATTTACTGTTTTCCTCACTGTAATTCAATCTCAAAGTTGGTATGTTTATTTAGCAGGGTGTGTGGGGGGTGTAGGGGGGATTGCCCACCTGCAAACACAAAAATATTTTGTTTTTATTCTTTTATTACAATTTTGAAGTTTAAAAAGCTTCAATTTTATGGTCTCAACCATTTGCAGTTCGAAGTTTTGAAACTTAGAGCTTGTAAATTCGATCCATATACACACACACACACACACACACACACACACACACATATATATATATATATATATATATATATATATATATATATATATATATATATATATATATATATATAGGCAAAAACATCTATACACAGAAATAGACCTACACAGATGTAGACATAGAAAGGCAGCCAGGTAAATACATAGATAGATAGATAGATAGATAGATAGATAGATAGATAGATAGATAGATAGATAGATAGATAGATAGATAGATAGATAAGAAAGACTTACTTACAAAATTATAATGTAAAAGGTATGGAACATCCACAGGAACAAACCACAGCTGACAAAAAATCTTTCTGTAGTAAGAAGTCTCTCCACTGTTGTAGTATAAATCTCCTGGTGCAAACACAATTCTGTTAATCACACCATATAGTCGAATAAAACAATTTTATTAACAAAAATTGTAAGCGCTTTCACCTATAAGGCTTCTTCAGACCAAATAAAAGTAAACAAACATTCAGCCTCTCTTATATAGGCCTCCTCATGTATTATTCATTAATCCAGTAAAATTACTCATGCTAACATCATTTCCTGGGCTATAAAAATGTTTACATATTCAGTGCTGGAATGAAATTGTCACCTGTATTTATTACCTTATCCAGCTGACTTTTATGACACTGGTACTTGTTTAGGAGTTTTCTAACACTGATATCTGTTTAGTATGTTCTGGAGACTTGCAGAGTTGGAGGCATTACTATTAAGTGGGGACATTATTAATGCATCCATTTAAGGGTATACATGTCTAGGTATGGTCCTTGTAATTGCTGGCATAGTATTTTTCTTTTGTTCCTGTAGCAACTGAATGCCATCAACTGAAACTTGATTTAAGGCCCATTCACTGCTTATCCCATGATCTACCAGCACCTGTGTTAGTAATTCTTATCTGGCATTCTTATACTATATCACTTTTTGCCACTTTTCAGAAATTACTAGTGCAATATAACTCTCATTATTCCTTAGAGCAAGTTTTTTTTTACTTTTTGCTGGCATGCAGCATTACCACATAATAGGTTGCCTGGCAAATCCTCTACCACTCTTTCAGCTCACTTCTAGAAAATTGTTCTCACATAAATTAGGTCAGTATGCAAACATAATTTTATCTTAAACCTGATGTAATATATACCCTATACAACCATGAAGGGTAAATTATTACCCTAAAAACAAGGAAATGTGGTATCTGCTCCTTACTTCTTTTTTTAGCTTTGTTTCTGTTTAGGCCATCCTTTGACACTGAAATGAAGTATTGGCCAAATTGCTGTTGTCAACAGCCTCCCTTTCTCTAAAAGCTATTCAGTTGCACAATGAATGTGGATAGTGAATATTGTAGACTGTTGGACTCAAAAGTATCATAGCGATATTATTGCCACCTTGAATGTTGGCTTAAACCTGAAGAGGCATTTGCTGTCTGATACATGTCACTGTGTCAGACCCTGCACAAGAAATATTAGGGAGTATGTTTTCTTATTCCTCACAATTTACTAGCATCCTTTATAGCTGTCTAAGACTGAATCACAATAAAGTTGGATTACCTGCTTCTGTTTAATATAAAGGTCCTTCAAACATATAATAGGGTTATGCTGGCTCCAATGGGCAACATAATGGAGCTCTTACCACAGTTCAGGGGTTTGAGTAGTGTCCCCCATACCTGTGGAGCCAGAAAGGAAGGGGAGAACTGAAGGGTGTGACCCATTTGCTAACATTAGGGGTGGGGAGGGACGTACCTATATTCTGTGTTCATGTAGTGGTGCAATTTTCAAATTACAGACAAGAGAAACCACTACTCATACTTCAAGAGGAGGGACAGAGCTGCCTGAGAGGAAATGATTCTTACAGAACTGAGGAAATGTCTTTTGCTGCAGGCCATTCCAGAACCCCTCCCCCATGTTTCACCTGATGCATGTGTGGGTTAAATTGGCATACAGAAACATCCAAACTGCCCCAAGGCTGCCTAAATGATGGCCCTTCTTTGTTGGCTGTTGCCCTCATCTTGAAGGAAAATGACCCAATTGACTGAGAGAGGATCTGATATTCAGCATTCAGTAAAAAAGGAAAAGAAAAAAAAAAGAAACAAGTTACTGGGGTCATTTACCACCTTTATCACTCTGTACATGAATATGCTAACTTAATAGTGAATATTGTCTTCATCATATTTATGCCAAATTATATTATACAAGGAGACCTTGGCAATCACTAGAATGAGCCTTCTAGTAGATTACTAGAAGATGTATTAAATAATCTCATATCAACTCAGACAATAACCCTTCCAACAGGATTAACACATAATTCTCAGATCATTCTGCAGTTCTTACAACAAAAGTACTGGCTCCACAGTTAGGTTATCACTGTAATCTACCAAACCATGTTTCTGCTATTATTATTAATAATAATAGTAATAATAATAATAATAATAATAATAATCTCTAAGGGAAGTTCAGTATTGTAGGAATGATTGGACAAATGGAGAACTTGCCCCAGCTGCCAACTTGTAGGATGCACTGAACCTTTTAAAAATATAACAGCTTACAAGCTGTCATTAAATAATCACAACTGTAATAAGTTATTAGAAAGCCTGAAAACTGTTTCATACATTAAAAAAGAAAACAGAAGTTTGACAGACAGTTTATAAGCTGGCTAATAAGTGATCACAATAACTTATTAGACAGCTTACAGACTTCTGTTGTTTTTAAAGATAAGCTAATAAACAATCACAATTGGGACTATTTAATGACAGTCTATGGGCTTTCAAATCTTTCTTTATGTATGTATGGATGTATTGCATTTAATTATTTCCATATCTGATGGGGGAAAGCCCAGAGGAACCACATTTCACTGCTATAAGACTGTACAAATCAGTAAGATATCAAACTTTTAAACACTATATTGAGCTTTCATTCATTATTCAACTAGAGGGTACTGACTACATGTATGTGACATCTCAATATGATTACAGTATAACCCAAGGGTATAACACATGGGTATATTCTTAATATACTTATACATTTAAAAATAAAACATTTTTTCTAGTTGTTACCATACATAGTGCCCTTAACCCTAAACTATAATTATATCAAAACATAAAATAGGATTTAAAAGCTAAAATGGAAGACTAGTGCTTTTTCAAAACTGTAAATGTACACACAAGTTGTGCCAAAGTTTGTATAACTAGGATGAAATCTTAAAAAGAAACCAAAGCAATCTTAGAAAAGAAAGTTTCTTACTTAAGGAAGGCATCCAAGACTACTTGAAAATCCTTGTCCATGCCTGATGCAGTTATTTTTAAGGGTAAATTGTATTAGTTATGTTTCCACAATCAAACAATGCCAAGAAATGTATAGTTATCCCCTTTGGGAAAAAACATGTACCCGTGAATTACCACATAGGTGGCAGTACACTAAACTCCGAAAATGTGATAAGAGACTTAGGGACACAGGTGGACAGTGGTCTCACCTTCAATAACTACATCACCACAACAGTCAGGAAATCCTTCTATGTGGCACACTTCATCACTAAGGGCTTTTCATCCAGAAAAAAAGAAGGCCATTGTCCCACTCTACTCATCCCTCATTAGACCCATTATAGAACACAATGCCCCATTTGATATGTACCTCTCAAGACATCTGCAACAACTGGAAAGGCCACATAAATACCTCACTAAAAGAATCACAGGCCTAAAGCAGATGCCCTATGTTGACTGTCTAAAAAAACTCCACCTATACTCTGTTGCATATCGTCTACTCAGAGGCGATATCTGCTTACCATACAAGGCCATGTCAAACCCAGATCTGTTAGACATGCTACACTTAAAGAAATCCTAATCTCTCAGAGACACATGCTCCAGGGATCTAAACTTTGTCATCCCAATGAACAAAACATGCTAGAGGGATAGGTTCTTGACCCAGAGACTCCCCAGACTTTGGAATAGACTGCCCATACATGTCAGGCAGAGTGCCTCTTTGTCCCTCTTCAAAAGGAACCTTGATGACTGGATGGGAGATAGGAAATTCACCCCAGGGATCACGTCAGTCACCCTGCTAGACAAGGGTCCAAGGAAGTAAATACTGTGGGAAGAAATAGCCAGGGAATTCTTATGGCTAGGCTTGTATAGGCCCTAGGGCCAATAGCCTAGTACCAACCTATGAATCTATGAACCTATGAATTAACAATAATTTTAAGACGATAGAATGTTTTACATATTCAAGTCATTGAGGTTTATGATTTAAATATACTACTTTAGAATGCAGTTGCTAACTACTGTTGAAAAGCTGAAGAGTCAGCGGTTTATTGCCCTTCCATCTGCTGCTGACAGCAGTATGTTACTCATATTGTTATATGTTGACCGTAGCTCACTGAGCCGTCCAGATTTACATTGCAGTGCATTCTTAGATTTACCATGAGGTCTGATTGACAGGAAGTTTTCCAGACTAATTTGTAAATATAGACTGGATAACACATTCTGACCAGCTCTCTTAAAAAGAGACGAACAAACTAAAATATTCAATTTTTGTTCTAATTGGCCTATTTTGCTCACCCTTCCACATCAAAACCCTGATATTTCTGCAATTTAATTCTGACTCTAGCAGGTAAACAAACAGTTGTTTGTGTCTCTATAAATGATAATCACTGCCTGGTACCATGAATATAAAGAGTTATTTCTGTACTAATAAACAGAATGATGACAGTGAACTTGCTTGCCTGAGGAAAAATGTACCCTTTGTTACACACAGTGATTCATCACATCTAGTTAATCATAAACAGTAAGAGAAGGACAAAAGCCCTAAAGCAGCTCTACCTGGTCCTTGTCTGATGTCTCTTTAATTAATTGATATGTTTTGACATAATAATTTGATGAAACAGGGAAATTAAACTATGTATGTGGGAATATTTTTAAGCTTTTGTTCCTAAAACTGCCTCAGGCTGTGAGATAGATATCATGTTTTTAGTAAATGTATCACTACAGTGTGCCATGTGCCAATGGACCTCATCTCCATAAATCTAAGGAGCCAGACAATTCTAATTATAATACACTCCATTCACATGAAATGCTGGGACATGATCTATATGTCAGTTATGCTGTATTTTCCTAAAATTTTCTGCTGCTCACAATGGGAAAAAGACCATCTATTTCTAGGCATTAGATTTATAATTTAGTAGATATGATTAAACAGAGATTTACATAAACAACATTGTCAGTAGCAAATAAGCATGGGGATTTATAATCAGGATAACAAACACTGTAGTTACAGCAGGTTGCAGCAAGTAACGTTTTTCAGTGTTAATGGTACTGATAAAATTAGTAAAGAAACTGATAGGTACATTATGTAATTAACATAAAAACTGATTTCATAATGCAGTCAAACTGGAGAGCAGTTGGCCGAGTTAAAATGCTGAATGCTTAATATTTGTGGATTCAAAATGACACTTTTTGTATGAACAAATGTGGTGTTATTGTTTCAGTTATAATGGTAACTCATTTCAATAATGTCCTGTTTGTTTCTGAAGAACATTGATGACTGTCCTTTGCTATACATTCAGCAAATGTATAGATGACTGTGTTTCGACAAACTCAAAAACAAACTCCCATTGTCAGAACACAAATCTTTGCAACATCAGCAAACCATATTTTAATTATTTATACTGGGATACACCAGAAGATGGCATGCCACAAATGCTGTGTTCTCATGCTGGATCACAGAGGTAGCAATGAGACAAAAAGTGAGTTTTACTTTGTTTTACGTTTTCCCTTCTTGCCAACTTTGTGCAACCTTGGAATTGACATGTATACAGAGACTGCAGGTGTGGAGGCTCACCCCACATGCATCACAAGGTGCAAGGGCGGGGCTTGTCTTACTGCGTAAGCACTTGTTTAACATCGGTTAGTGATTTTTTTCAGCATTGCCATAATGTAATATGACTTTGTGGGGTTTAAAGTGTTTTCTCTGTTATTAAAAATAGAGGAGCTGTAGATTCTGATTATGTTTATTAGAGTGTGAATAATAAAACTACAGGGAAACACGTTGTTTTGTTTTGCAATAATGTAAATACACAAAGTATAAAATGCAGATAGTGAGCTAAATATGGGGCAATATAGAGACAAATACATACAGAAATTATTTGAGGTTATGAGTAACAATCGACATGTAGGTTTACTTAGCACTAAAATCAAGGCACTATTATAAGTAGTTCCATATAAGAGGTGCACTGATAACTTATCCTAGGACTATAATTTATTTGAACTGTCAAAATATTTGGAGGATTCTAATACTTAATCAGAATGTACTAAATTTAAGTTAGCAAGAATTAAGAATATTGTAGTTTATCTACTTTGTGGCATACATACATGTAAATGCCAAAATGATTTAATTCTAATTATTTTCATTATTCTTTGATTCCAGGGGATACTTCCATCCTCTTACATTTAAGCTATGCATATATTTTGCAGTGGTGTCTGTGTTCATATCCATACCAGTCACCTTCAAAGTCATGCAACACACAGTGCACCAAGACTACTAAAACCAACATCTTTTCTTTACTATATTACTTCACTTCAAAATGTTAATTGAAATATAGCTTATTTGTTTTTTAGTTGCCTTTTTAAATTGCTACCCAACATAAGAATAGTGGTTACATCCTGAGCCTGTTTCATGTCCATTCAGGGAAGCTGCCAGAAGTCATTTATTTGAGAATAGATATATCCATCTATAACTCCCTTTTTCCAAATGTTTTTGTACAAGGGTTGAGGTGTCACATCAACAGTGATCATCTTCTAGAACCAATGTTTACACAGCAGTATACCTAGACCTGCTTTGGTTGTTCTTCATCCCATGCCTACGCACACAAACTCACACATATTGCCAGTTTACAGTATCTGATCTATCTATGGCATGTCTTTTAATTTGAGAGGAAAACAGATCATCTGGAGAAAACCTTCAGGAGCATATGTTGTAAGGTGGCAGCACTACCTCTTGCTTCACTGTTCCAGCTACTCATTTTTTATGTACCAAACATGTAAAACAAAGCTACGTATGTGAAACTTGGACATCCACATAAGGCTCAATTACTGATCAATACAGACTTTAACACTGAAATGGCTCTCTGGTGGGGAAGAGATTTCACAAGAAACATTCAGTTAATTTAGAGTTAGCCCTTATGTAACCATTTTATGTATGTGACACTTCTATATGTATACTTGTGACAATAGATAGGCTAATAAAATATCAAAAATCAAACCAAACAAGAATCAATGAAGCTGTTTCCAAAACTTTTCACAGGAGAATAATACATACATTGATGGATCTCATTTTGGCAATGCTGTATACCTACAACATCTGAGAACAGTGGCATGACTTGCTGTAACAATTTTATTTTAATTTTATTTTATTTAAAACACCTCACTAAAGTTGTTAGGTAGTAGAACTGGATGATTTCCATTTCTGCACAACTGTCTTTTTTGCAGCAGCAACAACAATGTGGTCACCTCTAAAAATAATTATCACCGGCACCATAATTCTTATCATTTTCTGAACAGAAAAACTCAACTAAACTAGAAAACAGATAAACGAGGGAGTTCATAACTTCTGGCAAGTTTGTTGTACATCTTTCAAATCTATGTCAAGCTTGATAAAGTCAGAACATGTCCACAGAGGTGCAATCTGTACTACTGCCACATTGTCATCAGCTAGGATCCCCGTAGAAGCATTTTGACCAGGTACACAGATGTTAAGAAAGTCCTATGCTGGCATTTATTATGCCATATGCCACAAAAGGTATCAGCTAACTCACCTGGGTAATTTTAGAATGTCACATTTTTCTTTTTCTTCTGGGAATGTTAGTTGCAACCAAGGGTCAAGCCTTCTCAATGCTGACAGCAACATTTAAGAAATTACTATTTTAGTATTGTGCCAGGTACTGATACATGCAGATCCTTAATTATCGCCAGAGAATGTTTCTTCACAGTATACTGTAAAAGGTGATCAATTTAATCTGTTACTTACTTTATTCATAAGTTAGCACTAAGCTAACTGCCCTTGTGAGCCATTTTAAGCCTAGCCAATTATGCCTTGTGAGACTCAAACCCTGCACCTTGCGTTTATAAGGCAAACACCTTAATCATTAGGCCACCCTCCCAACTCTGAAATATTATACTTTTTGGGATGGAAGGTATCAGCACTTTCTAAACCATACTTTACCTCCAGTTCGTGAAAGGGATCACCTCATTCTTATTGGTCAATTACATACAGATGGTTAGATGCAATGAATAAACACTTTACTGATTTGTCGAGAAATGTAATCTACCAAGTAGAATATGGAATAAACTATATTATACAATGACTGGCCATTAACATTCAAAAACAAGCATGCCAACTGCTCAGTCCAACCAGTGGGCCCTTTGTAATTCGAGCAAATACCAATGGAAAAAAGGCCAGTCGCCTGGACTTTCTTCTATTAATACATGCTATGGAAACCCTACATTTTTTATTTAAAAAAAATAATAAACTTCAAAAACTGGAAACTTTAAAAGAATGAGACAGATGGGTCAGATAAAAAGTTCAAGGATAATAAGGTGTATTATACAAAACTAGAGAAACGTACCTGATTATCCTTATATTTTCTCTGTCCCCTCTCTCCCGTACATTGAAAGTCTGTCAATTTCATTTTTTGTTTTAATTAAAAACAACAAAAAAAAAATGTAATGGAGATCTTCCTTTCTCCATTGCTTCCTTTACACAGTACTGATGTACTGCATAAGTGTGGGAAAATAAGTCCCATATACATGTGCAGTGCACCAAGAAAGACCCAATATACTGGGAAAAACGTGAAAGAACAACATTCCACCATTATACAAGGACATTATTTAAGAAAACTAAAAAGTGTTTCTCTTACATAATGTCATTGTATAATAGCAATAGCCCATGGCTGGGTTTGGCTTCACACCCCATGGCTGGGTGTGGCTTCACACTTCCTCATAGCCAAACCACACCAATCATGGGTAAATCCAGCATTGCCCACACTCAGCCATGGGTTATTGCTATACTATCTCATTATAAAGCCATATAGACTGAATTCAAATATTTTGATGAACTCTTAATTTCACCCTATAAGGTCCACATTAGTCTAATGGTCTAAATATATTGATCTACTCCTTACAGCATTACCATCATATATAAGAATTAAACATGCAGATGCTTTCAAGGTATATCATATACTTGATACAACTACAAAAGAATTACCCTCAATTTACAAGTATTACTACACAACAACAAGACAGGGAAATGCCTCTTGCCTCCTCTCAGCATCTCAAGTTAATTGTAGGCTGCATCTATCTTGGCATTAGAGACAGCCAACTTTATTATAACACTTTGGTATTTCATGCTCAAAAAAGCTTCAGGCAATGTAAAAATGGTAGTGGTGGTTGGGTGACTTTAAGAATATGCAATATTTTAATATATAAATTCATCTTAATTCACTCCAGTAGTCTAGGCATTTGGTGGTTTGTACTCTAAGGTATGTCCTCACATATATTTGGAGGCGTAAGAGTTACTAAAGGTTCATAGGTTCATAGGTAGGTACTAGGCTATCTGCCCAAAGGCATTTATAAGCCTAGCTGGAATGTGTTGGCTTTTGCCACCCCCTTAGATTAGTTCCCTGTGCCTCTGCCCAGCAGAGACACTGAAGTGATCCCTGGGGTAAGATTTCTGTTTCCCATCCACTCGGCAAGGTTTCTGTTGAAGAGTGTTAGTGAGGAGCTCTACCTAATGTAGATTGGAATCTTGTTCCAGAGCATGGGAAGTCTCTGGGACAGGAATCTATCCCTCCAGCACCTCCTATTTATTGTTGTGGTGAGGATTAGATCCCTAGAGTGTGTGGCTCAAGGGGATATGGTTTTCTTTAGGTGGAGCATGTCCTTCAATTCTGGGTTGGACATGGCCTTGTATGTCAGGCAGAGATCACCCCTGATTAGGCGGTATGTAACTGAGTACAGCTAGAGTTTCTTCAGTTGAGTTGCATAGGGCATCTGTTTGAGGCCAGTGATCCTCTTGGTGAGGTACTTCTGTGGTCTTTCCAGTTGTTGTAGGTGTCTTGTAAGGTACATCCCAAATGGGGTGTTGTACTCTATGATGGGACTGATGAGTGATGCATAAAGGGGCACAATGACCTCTTTTGATCTGGATGCAAACCCTTTTGTGATTAGGTGGGCCACATAGAAAGATTTTCTAACCACTTTGGCAATGTAATCATTAAAGGAGAGATTACTATCTACTTGGGTCCCCAGATCACTTATCACATCTTCTGTATTTAGGGGGCTACCACCTATGTGGTAGTTTGTGGGTACTTTGTTTTTTCCAAAGGGGATGACTATGCACTTTTTGGAATTTAGCTTGAGGCCATGGTTTTGACACCAGGCTTTTGTCTCAGTGAGACCCTTTTGCAGGATGTCTCTGTCAGCTGGAGAGTCAATTATAGCACCTAGTTTGCAGTTGTCTGCAAACTTGGTCAGCCATAGTCCTCCTGTGCTTGCCTGTACCTCTGAGATGTATATGCCGAACAAGAGGGGTCTTAGGACTGAACCATGGGAATCACCACTTGTAACTTGTTTAGAGTCAGACCTAGCTCCCGCAACTCTTACCATGTGGGTTCTGTCCATCTGCCAGTTGGCAACCCATCTCTTGATGTACGGGTTTATGTTCAGGCTGGTGAGCTTGTCTATAATACCAGAATGGGGAATGGTGTTGAAGGCCTTTGCCAGGTCTAGGTAGGCTGTGTGGACCACTTTTCCCTCATCTATAGCCTTGGTAACTGTCTCAAAGAAGTCCACCACGTTTAGGAGGCATGATCTGCCCATAACAAAGCCGAACTGGGTAGGGTCCAGTGTTTGGAGGTTCCCAATGTCTCTGTTAATGAGATCCATAATGATGCGCTCCATAGCCTTGCAGACCAAGCTAGTCAGGCTTATAGGGTAATAGTTCCCGGGGTCTGTTGTGGCTCCACCTTTGTGGAGTGTAATAACTGTTGCTGTGCACCACTCTATGGGCATGTAGCCTGTGGAGAGGCTGAGTTTGAACAGTGTGTTTAAGTGAGGGGTTAATTCATCTTTGAGCTCATGTAGGATGCAGCCTGGGACACCGACTGGTCCCATTGATGCTGTATTTTTGGCTTTGGAGAGGGCTGTTTTAACCTGAGTGTCTATGATTTCAGGGGCACTACATCCTTCTGGTATGGTTATGGACCCTTTTGGGGGTGGGGGGTGAAGTTTGCACTCAACCTGTCTGCCAGGATGTTGACGATATTGGTCGATTCAGTGTATTTTGTGCCATTCTGCACTAGCTCCGAGCAGATCTAAGAATTGCCACTTAGATTTTTGACATAGCTAAAGAATGCCTTGTTGTTATCTTTGGAGTCCTTGGCAGTTTTTCTTTCAAAGCTAGTAGTTTCTTGCTGATACTGATCAGAGATGTCTTCCCTTCTTGGGATTTTTCTCTTTTCTGTACTAGTTTCCTCCTTCTATTTTATAGCTTGTTTATGGCAGGGGTCCACCAGACTGTTTTCTTTTTTTTCTTGGAGGAGTGAGTCTTGATTTTGCTTGGGATAACATGAGCCATGCATTCTTGTAGGTACCCCCAGAGTGCATTAGTAAAGGATTTTGCAGCTTGAGCAGCATTATCCTTTAGCATAGAGGATTTGAAACTTTCTACCTCGGTCTTAAGTAACGTGAAGTTTGCTTTTGAAAAGTTTTTCACAGTGGTTTCTTTGAACGGGGGTGAGGCCGGAATTTGGATATCCAGAGTGATTAGTTTATAGTCAGATTTAACCAGCAAGGGGTTGACCTCTAGTGTGGAACACCGGTCGCCCATGTTGGTGATGACCAGGTCAAATATGTTGTCACCTCTAGTGGGGGTGTTGACCAGTTGATCCAGGGCATTTGCGTTTATAAAGTCTAGCAAATGTTGAGCAAGGGAGTTAGTACTTGAGTAGTTCTCCCAGTTAATGGTTGGGTAATTGAAATCACTCAATATCAGGGTGTTTGATAGGACCTTTATGTTTCCCAGTGTTTCCAGAAATGCAGAATGGGGGTCCGCGGACATGGTGGCTGATCTGTAGCAAGCTACAATTTGAATTGCAGTTCCGCCCATTGTTAGTTGCACATGGATGATCTCTGAAGCATCGTGCTGTGCCAATAGCCTGGAGGTGAGGGTATTCTTGATGAATATAGATACGCTCCCATCTTTTGTATTTCGGTTCAGGTTTTGTGGCCAAAATGTATGGTATGAGTTGTAGCCTGGTTGTGCTGGGGTGCTCTCTGGAAGAAAGGTAAACAGCGAACTGTACAGCACAAATAAATCTTTACAGAGGGAGGGTTCATTCTAGTTCTTAGACTGGATTTTGCAAGTCATAATAAACAAAGTAAATATTACTTCTGTCATAGTTTGTAAACAATGTATAGTATTTCAGTAACCACTAGAGGTACAAACATACTGTCAACAGCATTTTGTTCATCCATCTGTTAGCTTTCATATGAGGCTATGCAGTTCTGTCTGTGTTAGTTGGTTGTTGAGATATTTAGAAAAATATGAAAACTTTGGCAATATATATTAATAGTGTATGAACAATTATTACTAATAAAGCAACACTAGACATAGGTCATATATCAGTGCAGTTGTGCTGCCCATCATATATGCTTTAAGATAAAATATTGTAATAGTTTATTTGTATCATGTTGTTGAAATAATTAATGCAAATATGAATAGGCTATATTAGATGCCTAGACTAGTTGGATGCAACTGCAAAAACACCCGTTGTCATTACTAAGCTGCAATGAATTAACTGAAGCAATATTTTACTCCATAAGAAAGCCTCATGATGAAGAATATTTAGAAATGAGATTAATAATATATTGCTTATCCAGTTTATAATGTAGCAGGCTGGCAAGAAGACATTAAAATTCAGTTGCATGCAAATTAAGGGAAAATGTATCTTTAAATCTATGATCAGGGAAGAAGTAGACAGTCAACACCACTTACTTAATTCAGTGCTTTTATTTTGTAATCAAAGATTTTCATTAAGTTTTTAAGATATCCAATATCCTAGGAAAAATTGCTATGATGAAAAAAAAAAAACAGAGGCCACTCCTCTATCATCCCTCTTCAGTACAGAAGCCGCAACCATTCTTCCATAAGGTATTCATTTTATGGAACCTATAAAAAGTTAGGCGAAAAAAAAGTAACAACAGCTCTCTGTGGATCTATAGACACTGCTCTATTGGGGCATTAATGTAGTATATTGCTTCAGTCAGAGTACTTCCATAATGTTATCCCATGTATTTCAGTCATGTACAGATCTGTACTGCTCTTTGTGAATAGGAAAGTCTACTGTATGCTATTAGATTCCCATCAATAATTTGTAAAATGTGTTCATTAAAGAAATAGGGCTACTCACCTCAGGGGATTTATATTCTTCCTAGTATGTGTATCGAAGACAACACTGCAACACTGCATATTTGCATAAAGAGAGACATAGCACATCTGACATTACCCGCTCACAGATATATCATTGTAACCCAGTGGTTCTAAGAGTAAGTTTCTGGCAGAGTTCTCCTCTTGACCCCATCTGGATCTGAGGCTTTAACCACCTTCTGGTATGAAACATGGTTGACTATTTTCACTTTGAAGAAGCAGGCAGACGTGTGTCCCTTGCAAGCACTATACCTATCAAACACATATAAGCTGGCCAAAACTGCCAAGTGGAACTGCCTCAGCACCTTCCACCTCAGCTTTAAAGGTACATGAAAAGTTATTTCTAGAAATGACTATGAATCTTAATGACTAAAGAAATACATTTAGTACTTTAAATAAACTTTGTTTAGTCAGTCAGTCCTTCCCTCCCTCATTCATTTGATAACCAGGTTTGAAGGTTCTTTTCAACAGTTAACCATTATGAGGTATTTTTATATAGTGTAACAATTAGTTCTAAAAAGAAAAATGCAACAATACTAGTGAGAAATTAGATGACAAAAATTATATAGAATTTGTAGGGTGAAATACACCAAGATTATCTTTAAAGGATGTACAAACTGTGTAGATTTATACATACAAAAAATTAACACAAGTAAAATGTACTTTCAAACAAGCTGACTAAAAATGAACAATATGTAGTTCTTGGAAAATTGTTTACATGTAGGATGTTTTAAATAGTGTACAGATATAATGAGACATTATCAAAATAATAAGTGAAACACAAGAAAGGCAGAAGTAATTGTCAAAGTAAATGGGGATCTTTAAGAGGATTCTAGAATGATAATCTATAACATTAGCTGAGAATTTTCACAAGAGCAGGTAATGAGGTGAGTGATCAGCTGATTTCAGGGAAGTTTAGACAGTATGATAAAGTAAGCTGGAAAGTGAAAGAGGGAATCAGTTTGGTGGAATCTCTGAAGTAATTTAGGAAGAACAATTGAAAATAAGGATAGAAATAGTAGATCTAATGTTGGAAGGATTGAATTTTCTGAAAGCAGTGTGATTTTTTTTTTCAAAAGTCTGTACAACAGAGGGATATAAAAGTGGGATAATATTAATTCCTAGCCACTAAAGTTTAGGGGATATGATAGAGTGTGGCTGGACCATGATAATAAGAGGAGCGCAGACATTTTTGTTAAGGAGGTCATACACTGTAGTGCACAAAAGTAAACTCGCCCTTTTTTAAACGGGTAGTATTAATGAAAATGGACAGCTATAGTAGTAAACTGGAATATATTTTGTACAACGTTTTGCATTAGAAGGTTATTATGTTTCCTAATGCTGTAACACTACCTAACACTGAAACTGCAGTTTTGCTAATGTCATCTTTTTTTCCTGAAAAATCTCTGTCAAAAATTGTTTTATTTCTAGCCCCTCTTTACCAGATATTTTTTTCAGATAAAATTCTTTAGGTGTTTCATAAAGAGTCCACCCTGCCATTATGTCAACCTTGGAAAAGTCAGACATTCTTGGAAGTGAAAATACAGACATGTATTGATATTATATAGAACATGTGGAAAGAAGCCAGTGTTTTTATGGGCTGCAAAAAGAGAGTGAGTTTCAAGTTCACTTACTACTCACTTCTAGTACAGTAAAGTAGAAATCAGCATTGTCATGTACAGTCTAGACAGGGTAGGGATAGGTTATGGTATAACACCTGATGGTCTGAATATGGATAACACTCTATAGCAAAAGAGCCAGTGATAGCATTTTACTCATTACCCATCTATTCAACTATATGTAGTATACCTAGTCCAGAAGTACCTATTTTTCAATGAACTGCCATACAAATTTTGGCAGGGCAATGATGTGAGGCTGAGAGCCTGTACTGTTGTCAGAAGTACTGCAAAGGGCATTAAAGTTCTACAGCATATCAGCCCCCTTGCCATCTCATCTATTATTATCTGAACCATCTTAAATCTTTTCTTAGATATGCTACTTAAATTCAGTTAAATTGAAAAGACTGCCCAAATCTTATCAAAAAGCTTACATACTGCCCAAAACTCCCATGTTATTCTTCAAGATTTTGTAAAACACAATAGAATGAAATCTCCATTGTTCCCTCCATCAAAGGTCAGTCACCCTTGTTCTTTTTTTACCATTAATTAAGTGAAGCTGATACTTAAAAGGAACAACGTGGATTTTTAATGCATTCAAAGGCTGGGAATTGTGATTCTTCAAACAGAAAAATGTATGCCATAATTGCTTTAATCATGTTAGAAATCAGGCTGCTTTATATGGCTGGTGAATTCAGTAATGGTCCTAGAAAATTACTTTTTGTTTGTCTTTTATGAGGGGATCGAAAAAATAAATAAAATAATTCTATTTCTGACCTAGTTAGCCAGGCCCATTACAGATGAGATAGGTTCATAGGTAGGTACTAGGCTATTAGCCCCAGGGCCTATACAAGCCTAGCCAAAAAGGTACCCTGGCTTTCGCCATCCAAGAAAATTATTTTCCTGTGCCCCTGTCAAGCAGAACCACAGAAGTGATCCCAGGGGTGAATTTCCTATTACCCATCCAATTATCAAGATTTTTCTTGAAGAGTGCTAATGAGGAGCTCTGTTTGACATAGATAGGTAGCCTGTTCCAGAGTATTGGAAGTCTCTGGGACAGGAATCTATCCCTCCAGTATGTTCTGTTTATTGTGATGACAAGGTTTAAGTCCCTAGAGCATGTAGCCTGGAGGGATTGGGATTTCTTTAAGTGGAGCATGTCCAACAGCTCTGGGTTTGACATAGCTTTGTATGTTAGGCAGAGATCACCTCTGAGTAGGCGATATGCGACAGAGTAAAGCTGGAATTTTTTGAGATGGTCTGCGTAAGGCATTTGTTTGAGGCCAGTAATCCTCTTTGTGAGGTATTTGTTGGCTTTTCCAGTTGTTGTAGATGTCTTGTGAGGTACATAGCAAAAGGGGCGTTATACTCTATAATGAGTCTAATGAGTGATGAGCAGAGGGGAACAATGACCTCTTTTTTTCTGGATGAGAAACCTTTTGTGATGAGGTGTGCCACATAGAAGGATTTCCTGACCATTGTGGTGATGTGATTATCAAAGGAGAGACTACTGTCCACCTGTGTCCCAAGGTCTCTTATAACAAACTCATTCTTTTGACTCGGCTGTAATGACTACTGCCTATGTGGTAGTTCATGGGTACAGAGTTTTTACCAAAGGGGATGACAATGTACTTTTTGGCATTGATCTTGAGACCATGTCTTTGACACCAGGCATCTGTCTCAGTGAGGCCCTTTTGTAGGATGTCCACATCATTAGGAGTTTCGATTATGGCTCCTAGTTTGCAGTCATCTGTGAACTTCATTAGCCAAAGACCTTCCGTGTTAGCCTGTACTTCAGAGTAGTAGATACCAAACAGGAGAGGACCCAGGACTGAACTCTGTGGTACTTCACTTGTCACTGGTCTGAAGTCTGATTTGGAGTCTGCTACTTTCACAGTGTGGGTTCTGTCAGTAAGCCAGTTGGCAACCCATCTTTTGACATAGGGATTTATACCTAGTTTAGTGAGTTTAACTATAATTCCAGAGTGAGGTATGGTGTCAAATGCCTTGGCGAGATCTAGATAGGCTGTGCGAACCACCTTACCCTCATTTATGGCTTTGGTGACTACTTCAGAGAAGTCTATCAGTTTTAGGAGATATGATCTGCCTTTTACAAACCCAAATTGTGTGGGGTCCAGAGTTTGGAGATCTCCAATGTCTTTGTTTATGAGTTCCATGATGATATGTTCCATGGCCTTGCAGATGAGGCTCGTCAGGCTAATGGGGCAGTAGTTCCCGGGGAATGTTGTGGCCCCCCCTTTGTGGAGTGGGATAACTGTCGTGGTGTGCCATTCAATGGGCACAAAGCCTGAGGTGAGGCTATGATTGAACATGGTACTTAGGTGGGGTGCCAGTTCATTCTGTAGTTCATGTAGAAGGCAGCCTGGGATGTTGTCAGGTCCAATGGATGCTGTGTTCTTGGCTTTGGAGAGTGAGGTTTTTACCTGTGCAGCCATGATTACAGGAACTTTGCATTCTTCCAGTAGAAAGATGGGCCCTTTAGGAGGTGAGGGGGGGTAAAGTTAGCACTGAACCTATCTGCCAGGATGTTGGCAATATCAGTTGGTTCTGTATATTTAGTGTCATTGTGCTGTAACTCAGAGCAGATCTGAGTGTTGCCATTGAGAGTTTTGACATAGCTATAGAATGCTTTGTGGTTGTCTTTAGAATCAGTGCCAATTTTGTTTTCATAACTAGCTTTGGAGGATTTTATGAGGAATCTCAGCTTCTTACTGAGGCTGACCAGGGAGTTCCTCCAATCGTGGGATTTTACTCTTTTTTGCAACAGTTTCTTTCTTCTGTTGTAGAGTTTGTTTATGGCAGAAGACCAGCAGATTGGCTTCCTTTTTTTGGAGGATAGCATCTTGGTTCTGTTAGGGATAGCACAATCCATGCACTCATGTAAGTTCTTATAAAGTGCATTTGTGTAGGATTCAGCAGTTGTACCTCTATTGTCCATCTGCATGGGTGTCGTGAAGTTTGCCACTTTTGTCTTAAGAAGCGTGAAGTTGGCTTTGGAGAATTTTTTTACGGTTGTTTTCCTAAGGGGGGGTGGGACGGGATGTGGATGTCTAGGGTGATTAGCTTGTGGTCGGATCTGACCAACGAGGAGCTGATCTCTGGTGTGGAGCACCAGTCACCCATGTTGGTGATGAGGAGGTCTAGGATATTGCTGCCCCTGGTGGGGGTGTGGATAAGTTGATCCAAGGCGTTGGAATTGATGATTTCCAGAAAACGTTTAGCAAAAGAGTTGGTACGTGAGTAGTTTTCCCAGTTAATGGTAGGGTAGTTAAAATCACCCATTATTAGAGTGTTGGGTTGTACCTTAATATTTTCCAGTGTATCAAGAAAAGAGGAGTGGGAATCCGGGGGCATGGTGGGGGGTCTGTAGCAAGCTACAATCTGCCCAGAGTTAGTTTAACTTGGATAATCCCGGATGCATTATGCTGAGCAACTAGCTTGGAGGTGTGGATATTCTTAATGAATATGGACACACCTCCACCTTTAGTGTTTCAGACCGGGTTTGATGGCCAAAAGGTGTGGTATGAATTATAGTGCAGGGGTGATCTCTGGAGCTTTGAACCAGGTCTCTGTCACTGCACAGATGTCAATGTTCTCCATTTTAAGGAGTGCCTTTTGAGGTTTAGACTTCTAGCATTGAGTAGCATTACCCTCAGATTTTGCTTGCTTGTACCTGTTATGGTGGTGAATTTGTCATTTGAACCTTGCCTAAAAAAGGCACTGTAGGGGTGGCAAGAGCCTTTGCCAGTATCCGGAATCCCAAGGGCGACAGGTGCAGGCCATCTCTGGCAAAGCAGCGTGGTCTGTCAATCATGTCATCCCAGGCAGACAGATACTGGAGTCCTTTAGAATGACACCAGAAGCTAAGCCAATTGTTAAAGTCAATCATTTTGTCCTTGTACTGTGGTGTCATTCTGGGTGATGGCAGGATGCTACTCAGGTCTAGTGTCATACCGGCCTGGGCTACAAGATCGGAGATCTCCTCCATGTCTCTTTTCATGTTGTCCAGGGAGGTACGTCTCAGGTCATTCACACCAACATGGACAATGACAGAGTCATATTTGTACTTGTTGTGGAGTGACCTGAGTGCATGCGTTATGTGGCGGATCCTGGCTGAATGGTCCAGATATGGAGTGAATAAAGAAATTTAGGGCTTCTGCACTTCCATTTAGCTAGTTAGTTAGTTAGTTAGTTAGTTAGTTAGTTAGTTAGTTAGTTTAACACCTTTATTGAATTATCACTTTAGTCATAGGCTAACATGCACCTATATAACAGAAAACAAACTATGTTAACATGTTGACAGTTATAAATGTACATCACATATATATTTTTTATAAAATTATCAGTCGAATACCACACATATTGATCAATTTCTGCCTTTCTTTAAACTTCACTCATCCTCCAAAAAAATTACTCAATATGCATTGTTCTCATAATTTACATTGTTTTCCTACCATTTTCTAAAGATCTCACATCTAGTTCTTTTATCAATGTTACAATATTCACTACTTCAAATACAGATGGTTTAGACTTTGGTGTCTGTTTTCTAGTAATTGCTGTTTTGGCATCTATTAGAATTAAACTTAACAAGGCCTTACTCTGTGTAGGCAATTCAGATCCTGTATCTCAGCTCAAAATAATGAAAATAATAATGATGATAATAATAATAATAATAATAATAATAATAATAATAATAATAATAATAATAATGTCCTTTACTATGTCCAGTTGCTCACCCTGTATTTCTGACAGAGTACTCTGTTGAAAATGTGAAAACACTTTCAAGCAAAAATGCTAAATCTTCTAGACTTTGTTGCATATTTGGAAGCCATACATATGCCCTCCGATTGTTTCCCTGTGAACTGCTTACCCAGTCTCTCGTTCGAATCTTTTCTAATTTTGATCACAATAAGACAAGGTCCACATTTCAGTCATTGTGGACCAAAGCAAGAGAAAATGAATTCACCTCAAATGAGCAATAGCTTATAAGTAGAATAACTTTAAAATGGGTTGTGAAGTCTTTCCCCCATTGCAATGAAAATAATGGCACAGCACTGTTTTTTAAACAACTTCATTATGAAAAGACATTCATATTAAACACAGCAGATATTAGGGAAAAAGACTAAGTATATAAAGCAATATAACCCTTATAATAACTATTAATAAAAAATTAATAAGAAGAAAGCTAACTATGAATAACAAATAACTTCTTCCCTGATCTTTTAGAATTTAATTTAAGGATACCAGATTACTGAAAAGCAGATGATATGAAAAACTGGAGACTTAAGTTCTATAGTAGTATACATGAGAAACCAGAAATAAATATTGCCCTACCATATAGTGAAAGTCTAGCAAAGGTTAGACTATTTTAATAAGCGTTACACCTTCAGAGAGAATGCTGATAATATTTCTCCTGTTATGTACACACTGTGCCCTTGATATGTAACAAATTGATATTTATGCTCCTAAACATGAATTAAAGGAGACAGAAGAAAAATCCTTAAATGTAAGTAGAAAATAAGTGATTTCCATCATTACAAGTTCAAAGCTGTGTAAGCATTTCATACATATGGAGATGTAGTGTCTTATATAACAATGAAAACAAAATACCTGGAGAGGATGCAGCAGTTTTAGGAATGGGCACATTCTTATGCTTCTTTGCAATGTACTCATAATTCCTACCAGACCTAGAAATTCATGCTTTGTAAACAGTTCTAGGGTTTTGCTACATAAATGCAAACACTGTCAATCATTTCTGTTACCCAAGCCTTTTTTATTTGCACATATCTTTCTCAGATCATTTTTACTAATGTACCCAGACTCTAAAATATAACTGGGGACCTGACAATTTTTATGTAAGAAAAGGAAGGATTTTTTCATAGAAGCACATGAGCTATTTAAGATTCTTTAATGAAGACAATACTTCTAGTATGTACTCTTCATGAAACAGAGATGAAAAATTGAGTAGAATGTCACTCACTGTTGATAACTATACAACAGTTATGATAACACACTAATACCAACCACAGACAAGCTCCTCTCACCTACAAGGATATTCTCCTATGACCAATCAATAAAAACATACAAAGTCCTGACTGGACAGTGTTTGACATCATTCTGATCCTGTAATGAGAAATGGAAAACTGCTTGGTGAGTTTCTAAATATTTTCACTGATGCACATGAGGAAAGAACATAATATTTGCAGTGCAAAAAATATATATAAAATAATTCGCATTTTATAAGACCATGACATCAGATTGTTAATGACTTATGCTACCTTTGTTATCTTAGTCTGGTCAACTCACTTTTTTTACCCTTTATCTTTGTGGTAGGATGTCTACAGCTAATGCTAATGAATTACTTAACCAAATGCTTCCTCAGTATCCTTCAATGTTATATGAATAGAACAGAATGGGGAAGCTGTTTTCATTCCAAAAGATGGTTCAAGGGGTATTACTGTCTAGAAACCTCAGCTCCAAAAACATGAGCACTAGGGGAGTACCTCTTAGTTACTGTTGGTAATCTTTGGAAAGTAAAACCAATAGTATACTTCATTAAATCAGGGTAGCCCAGCCCATGGAGAGCATAAGACACATAAAGACTCTGTGCGGAGTTTCTGTCTCCAATTATCCCAAATAAATAAAACATTTAACTTAGTTTATGCAACTACAGTAGAAATGAGAATCCAAATAAAGGTATGTACCAGTCACCTTATTAATAGAAACCACCTTATAAAGTTAGGTGCCCTCTCCACCATAAGATTTATAATATGTTGCTATAGTTAGTATTAATTATGGAGCATACAGTCTTAAAAATAGGAATTATGTGACCATAATAACATAAAACCACAAGGCCTATCAGTATTGAATCTTCCTACCAATATGGACACAAGAAAGAGTGGTAACATGGGTACTTCAGTGATGCAAGACCAGGAGTTCAATATTGTGGTCTTTAACTATACAGTCTTAGTAAGTACTGTCATAATAAATCCTATATCTGTCTACACACACACACACACACACACACACACACACACACACACACACACACACACACACACACACTATATTAAACATACAGATGTCCTGCATTTGGTCAACATGCATGTTTGTAAAATTCTGTTGAATTGACTACTGTCGGTTAACATATGCAGATGGTCAACAGTAGTGCAAGCAACATCAGAGTTAGTAAATATAATCAGTAGAGAGCGTGAGGCACATCTCCCCACCTGGAGGGTGTAGGGGGCTTGACCCCTGCAAAAACATTGACAAATATGACATAATCTAACCACATAAAAATCTCAGAAATATCTGACAAAATCAAACCACATTTTGTAATGTTTTTGTAGGTGGACAAGGCCCCCCCCCCCAAAATCCACCACCTCCTGGTGACTACATATGCTAATTTTTTGCATACTTTTCAGTTTAGATATTTTTCTGTCCAACATTTTACTGTAAATCTTATGTTGTTTAGATCACTTCAGGTACACACACACACACACACACACTAATATATATATATATATATATATATATATATATATATATATATATATATATATATATATATATATATATATATATATATATATATATATATATATATATATATATATATATATATATGTGTGTGTGTGTGTGTGTGTGTGTGTGGGTGTATGTTATGGGTCTACTTTGATTTCACTGAAAGCTCGTTTCACTGAATTTAAATTCACCCTGACCAAATCGCTGAAAGCTCAAATTACTGAAAACTCATTTCACCAAATCTCATTTCACTGAAGTGAGGTACTGGCACTTTGCAGAGTACTGTAAGGCAAGTAAAAGATGTATGCCTTTTCCCCACTGTAGTGTGATCCTGGAGTTAGTATATATAGTTGGGGGGTGTGGGGAGCATAGACCCCCAATTAGCTTGGTTATATATTGCTTTCTGGAAAGAGTTATTCATTGGTGTTGTACATATGTATGTCTATGGTTTAAAATGTATTGTTTTGAAACTTTCAGTGAAATATAATATAAAACCAAACTAGGTGGTTGCCCCCCCCCAACTATATATACTAACTCCAGAATCACACTACAGTGGGGAAAAGGGCATATACCTTTTACTTCCCTTAAAGTACTCTACACAATGCCAGTACTTCACTTCAGTGAAATGAGATTCGGTGAAATGAGTTTTCAGTAATTTGAGCTTTCAGTGATTTGGTTAGGGTGAATTCAAGTTCAGTGAAATGAGCTTTCAGTAAAACAAAATAGACCCATAGATATATATATATATATATATATATATATATATATATATATATATATATATATATATATATACAAGTGTATATGTGTTATACATGTAAGTATGTATGTATTGAAGAATATTAATGCACCAAAAGTTAAAGGATTACTAAAAATGTGTAGTTTTATCCCATGATTAAATAAATTGCAGTGGTGCTAACTCTTTTTTATATAACTAACTCTACCAACATATCTTTCTAAACAACCAGTCATGCAAACATTTCAGGTGTAAATATTTCTTGTGTAACTCCCTTCCCTTCAGTCTTTGTGTTTCTAGTCCTTCATAGGGTTTGTGTTGATAACTATTTGGGACTTTCTAACAGTAATCCATGATATTTGTTACCCTCATATCCACTGAATCTTTAGGCTTATTCACTTTCTTGCTTTCTTCCAAAACTGATAAGGCAATCTATTAAAATGAATTTCCTCTTCTAACTATATGCATTTTTAAAGTGGGGAAAATTCTTCCTTATTATTTTGCAATAAAATGGGAACTAAAATAAAAGGATGAACTATGTTCCAAAACACAAAATGTACTTCAAGATGAAAAATTAGTTAGTGTGGTCTAGCTTTAAGAGTTCGGTTTACTTATTTTTCTATGTTTCAGAGTTGTCTTTTTTTTTCAATCTTTTTATTAACAATTTTTAATAATGCAGTACAAAATGGTAACAGACAATGCACAACCATAACAATGAAAGTAATATAGACTTATATAAAACAAATAACTATTTACAGATACACCTTATGCCCAACAAAATAGATATGTTAACACAGATTAAGCTAGAAGGATATCAAATAAAGTATCCCAGTATTCAGTAAAGTGTGTACTAAGTCTTTGGGTGTATTTCAGATATTTATAGGCAAGTAAGTGTTTGGTAGCAAGTTGTTTAAATCCATCCCACGTGAGTAGAGATCTATCCTTTCAGTTAAGAGTGATATAAAGTTTGACATGGGAAAAGTGTATTATTAAAATACAAGTCTGAAGTTTGGATAACCCTGTAGAGGGGATATTTAATATTGAAAATTTCCAGGACAAAGTTGTTTTTTCATATCCCTTTATTTCCAACTGTACCCTAAGGGAGCACCAGAGTCTATAAGACATTTGCAGCTCTAAAAAATATGGAGCAGATCAGTGTTGTGATTGGTACAGTGGGGACAAAGGGGAGAGGAGGAGGGATAGATTTTAGAAAGTATGGCAGGGGTGAGGTATGCATTATTTAAGATCATAAGTTGGGTATTACTAATTTTTTTAAGGGGATTAAGTTTCAAGGAGATTTGAATAGCTATGGAGATTTGGTTAGAGATAACGGAGAGATCTTGGCCTTTCCTGTAGTTTGAAAACATTTGAACATTTTGGGTTTGGCTAGAAAGAATACATTTGTATGAATTAGAAATCATTTTCTTCTTAAGTAAGAGGAGGTTCCACATAGATTTGCAGGCTTTAATATCATTTAGATTTAGAGAGGTATCTTCCAAGGTATTATGACAGATTTCAAGAATTTGTCTCAAGATGACTGCATGACTTTTTGGTAGAGACATGCTTAGTCTTTTTTCGGATAATGAATTATTTCTGAGAAGAAAGAGATCTGCTATAGTTAACTTTCTGATAAAGGGGTATTTATCCAGGTTGATCATTTTGTTGTTCAATCTAAGGTTGGGGTTGAGGTGGAATGGTTGCAGGGTATTAAACGCAATGGACAGTTTTAGAGATTTGACAATTTTCTGAAGAATAGTAGTTTTATGCTTAATGGCTATTAGTAATTTGAAGTTTTTCATGTTTTCTGTATTCTGAAAGGGGACAGCTTTGGGGTTAAAGCTAAATGTTTTGATATAGTTATAGTATAATTTTACCAGGTAGGAGACCAGGTAAATGAATTGGAATATCAGATATTGTTACTATCTTGCTACTATTGATAATATTGTAATAAAGTTTGAAGTCAGATAGACTTAAACTACCTTTGTCTTTTGGAAGAGTTAGTCTATTATAACTAATTCTAATTGATTTGGGGGGCAATTGGAATTTAGAGAAAGATGTGTGGAGAGTTTTTAAAAAAATTGTTGTGGAATATTATGTTAGAGGCATTGAAAATAAAAAGTAGATAAAGTAGAATGTTCATTTTGGTTATAACAGCTTTTGTGAGAAGTTGGTGGTGTAATTTTGCCCATCTGTTCAAATCTTGTTGGATGATAGATCATAGTTTGAAGATATTATTTGAATAGCTTTGGTTGGGGTCTGGTGAAAGGAAATACCAAGATACTGTAGAGGCTTATTAATTTTTATTTGAGACGAGGAGCAGCAAGGTCGTCGGCAAAAATGGTTCAGGGGGAAAATGGTTGATTTCTCTAAGTTTAGTTTATAGTTGGAGAATTTTGACTATTTATCTATTGAGTCTAGTATTTTTGGAAGGTCAGAATTGGGGAGGGAGTAATAGAGGTTAAGGTAATCAACAGAGGTTGAGAATATAATTTTAGTATTGAAGAGGGTGGGAATATGATGAACTTTTTTTGGGTTAACAGAAAAAGAGGTTCAATATAGAGATTAAATAGGTAGGGCAACATCGGACACCCTTGTCTAGCTCCATTTTTAATGTCAATTTTAGAAGAAAGGTTGTTGTTGATTTGTAAGACAGTGTGGGCATTGGAGTATATAGTTTTAATGAATTGTATGAAAGCTGGAGGAAAGTTGAACCTAGGGAGAGTAGATAGGAGGAATTCTGCATTCATTCAGTCAAAGGCTTTAGAAGCATTGATAGCCAGAGCATATATAAGGTCGTAATTAGTGGTAGAAATGGTTAAGAGTTCATCAAGGAGAAGAGTGTGGTCAAAGGTTTGTCTATTCTGAGTGAACCCTGATTGTTCAGTGGAGATAATGGTAGAGACAATAGGTTTAATTCTGTTTGCTAGAATAGAAGTGTAGATCTTCATGTAGAAGCTAGTAAGAGTGATGTGCCTATAATTCCAAGAGATTTTAAGATCCGAGTTGGGATTATGGATGGAAATCATTTTGGAGACACTTAAGTGTAAATCTTTTATTCTATTATGAGTAATGTAGGTAAATAGGTGGAGAACAAAAATAGATATTTTTTGACTGAAAGCTTTGTAGAATTCTGCGGTAAAGCCATCCAGGTCTGGAGCTTTATTGGGCTTAAGCTTTTTGATAGCCATGACAATTTCTTGTTGGGTAATGGGAGATGATAGAGTGGTTTGTTGTTCAGGGCTAAGTTTAGGAAAAGCTAGTTTGTTCAGGAAAGTTTCTATATCTTGTTTATTTGAATGAAGGTGTTGGGGAAACTATGTGAACCTCTATAGAATTGTTCAAAAATGTCAATTATATCTTGGTTTTTATGGTAGGTCTTACCTTGGCAGATTTCCATCATACTTAGGGAGAGTTTGTTTTGGTTGATTAATCTAGCAAGGAATTTTGAGGCAGGTGAGACCACTCTGAATAGTTTGTTAGAGTCCTTATTTCATGGAAAGATAAGTTTTTATTGTTGAGGTCCAAAAGCTTTTTCTGTAGATGGATTAATTGTTTTTCAGATATAGGATTGAAAGTTGATTGAAATTGGGTCTCAAGCTTATTAATTTTATTTTTGATAGCTGATTCTTGGGAGAAGTACCTTTGTTGTAATAAGATGCTTTATTGATGAGAGTGCCTCTGATCATGGATTTAATTGAGGCCCAATAAATGTCAAAGGGTAGTTGGTTGTGTTCATTAGAGGTCAAGGCTTGGTCAAGGGTACCTTCTACTTCCTGTAGAATCTCTTTGTTGTTTATTAAGTTAGTGTTAAGTGCCCAGCTGTGGCCTCTATTTATAATAGATGGGTCTTTGAACCAGTCAATATTTAGAGTAATCTAAGAGTGGTCTGAGAAGAACCTAGGTTCAGTATGCAGTAGAATGTTATAACTGAGGATGATATTAGAGAGAAGGAAAAATTCCAGGCTGGACCACATCTTATGGCGGTGTGAGTAAAATGTGAATTTATTACTAGGGGTGTTATTGGAATGAGAGGCACAGGGATCAAATAAATAGAAGTCATTCTTGAGTTCCATTATGGCTAAAGAAGCATGGTTGTTATGCTTGGTTTTAGTATTTGTTCTGTCATTTTAGTGGATCTTGAATACCATTCCAGTCTCCACCTAGAATATAGTAGTGGTTAGGGAAAGAGGAGATAATTTTGTAAATAGTCATGGTTATTTATTTTATTTTTTTTATTTATTTACATTTGTTGACCGGGCTAGCCTAACTGGATACATGTCCATTTTCAGTAGAGGCCTGGGGAGAAAAGCTCCAAGTATAGACAAAAATATCATCAACAATATTAATATGAAATGCAAAATATTAAGCTGCATACTATAGTGCAGATAATAACCATAATTGAGAGAAAGAGAGAATAAAAGTGTACAGAGATTATTTGGTGAGGAGAGAGCTAACATAAAATATAAAATAATATTGAATATTAGAGGGGAAATACACAATGAGTAGTAATTTCTAACACTCTAAGAATGAGGGAAAAAAAGGATAGTGAAATATTTTTTTTTTTTTTTTTTTTTACAGAGGTTAGCTTAATTGTGAGAACAGGCAGGCAACATAGTTCAGTAGTGTAGGGCAGAGAAAGGTTTGAGCAATATACTACAGTATAGAAGTGAAATAAAAGGAGAGCAGGAGTGGGTGGAGTGGATAATCAGTCAGGGTTAGTACAGGGACACAACCCAGTGAGTTTTAAAATGTTCTTTGAGATGATTTTTAAAATAATGTGTGGAGGAGAGAGAAGACAGTTCACTTGGTAGCAGGTTCCAGGCTTTTCCCACTGTGTTTGTGAAAAGTGAGTCCCAAGCTTTGTTGTTAGATTTAATAGTGGAGACTAAGAGCCTATTGGCTGAGTGAAGAGTTGTAATGTTTTTGTATGGGGTAGTCAGATTAGTGAGGATAGGGGTATTATTAGGGTGGTGAAGTATATTTTGGTGACAGAGTAGCTGGTGCTGCAGTTCTAGCCATCCCAATTGTTTGAGGTTGAGACAGTGGTGGGCTCTGAAAGGTTTACCAGTGGCAAATCTGGCTATGTTATTATAGCTAGTTGCAAGTTTGTTAAGGTTGTTTTTAGAAAGATTGGTATAAATGGCAGAAGCATAGTACACGGTAGAGATCAGGTGGGTCTGGGCAATAGTGGTTCTAGCTGTTGGGTTCAGAAATGGTTTAATTCTATATAGGGAACCTAGTTTTTTGTTGACAGATTTTATGGTAGTGTTAATATGATCATCATAGGTGAGGTTATCTATGGTGATCCCCAGGAGATGGGTTGTAGTATCAGGGGATATGGTGGTTCCATTGTAGAGGTTATTGTGAAGTGAATTTGTGGTGATTTTTGAGTAGGTGCAAAGAGTAATAATTTTTTGGGGGTTTCAGGAGGAGACAGTGTTGCATGAACCAATTTTCCATAGTCTGAAAAACCGATTGTGTGAGGGTCTGGAGTAAAGTTGAGGTTCCAGCTGAACATATTAAAGTTGAATCATCAGCATATTGTATGCAGGTGAGAACAACAACGGACTGGATGTCACCAAACACGATTTATTAAAAAAATACAAGTCTCTGACGTCTCGGCCTTCGCCTTCAAGGAGTACAAACTATAAATGAATCATTGCTTTATATACAATTTAAGTACATCAATTAAAGACAATTAAACAATCAATTATTTAAAAATTCAGTTAAACTGTCAGCATTCTCCAATTAAAATCCTCATTTAAACCTCTAGGGTATAAAGTTCTAAATTTTAATATGTAAATAGTTTCCTTATGCAATAACCTTTGTTTAATTCTAAACTGGTCATTCCCACACTCACTAATCTGCTCTAGAATAGTAGCTTGTAACAATTTATCATTGTTATGATGATTTTCAGAAAAATGTCTAGCAACAGGACTTTCATTTCTATTATTGACAATGTCCCTTACATGTTCCAACAAACGAACCTTAAAAGGTCTTTTGGTCTCCCCTATATACACTTTGTTGCAAGGACATTTTAAAGCATAAATAACCCTCTCAGTGTTACAACAAAAAAAATTATTAGAATTAAAAGAAATATTATTAATAAAATTAAAACTAAGAGTAATGTAACTACATGCCTTACATTTACCACACTGATAGGTCCCTTTATGTCTAATGTTACTATCCATAGTTACTACTGGATAATGAAATCTACTTTTAACAAGGAAATCTTTGATATTTCGGCCTCTTTTAAATGAGAATTTCAAATTAACATCCAACCAAGGCTTCACATTCTCCAGTGTACTAAATAATTTCCAAAACATAGAAATTATATTCATAAGCTTGGATGTATAACATCCGTATGTAGTAACAAAGTATATAATTTCTTGTGATTTCAATAAAGACCGATTTTTATTGTATGCAGGTGGCTTGAGGAATTTTGGTATTTAGTTCATTAATAAACATAGAAAAGAGAAGAGGGCCAAGTATTGAGCCTTGAGGTACTCCAATGTTTACAGGGAGGGGAGTTGAGAGCTTATTATTCCAAAGGACTGCTTGCTGTCGGTTGTTTAAATAAGATTTAAACCATAGTAATGCCTGTGTGTCTAGTGAATGGGCTTGTAGTATCTCAAGGAGCAAACAATGGCTGACCATATCAATGGCTTTTGAAAGGTCGATAAATAGAGCGGAAGAAAGAGAGTTATTGTTACGATTTTTGTTTATACAGTCAGAAAAGGATAGCAGGGAAGTTGTAGTGCTGTGGAATGGTCTAAAGCCATGTTGACAGTTAGCAAGTAAGTTGTTGCAGAGGAGGTGATAAGGAAGTTGTTGGTCAATACATTTTTCCATTATTTTAGCTATTGGACAGAGTAGGGCAATTGGTCTAAAGTTGGAAATATCAGTTGATGTCCCACCTTTATGTAGTGGGATGATAAGAGAGACCTTCCATATAAAAGGGATTTTACTTTCTGAGATAGTTCTATTTATAAGTATGGAAATAGGTAGGTGATGGCTTTGGCTGCAATTTGCAGGTATTCTGCTGGTAGACTGTAAGCAGCAGGGGTGCATGGCTTGAGTTTTTGGAGGAGGTTACAAATGAGGGATGTAGGTACTGGTTGAATGTGAAAGGGAGAAATTGAGTTTGTTGAGGTATTAGGTGGGAGGGTACTATTGGGTGGTAGCGTATTAGCTATAGATTGGATGGTTTCTGTAAAGTAGCTGTTAAAGGAATCTGCAATTAGCTTAGGATTAGTATGGGTGATACCTGATGGGGTAGGAGTCTTGGAGTGCCCTGGCTGAAGTAGTTTGTTAATAGCTGACCAGAACGTTTGTGGTTTTTGTTTGTGGGTGTGTTGGAGTTGGAGGTAAATGTTTTTTTGTCTAGCAGAATTTCCTTTTTGGTGGCATATCTTAATTGTTTAAAGTAGAGGTGATCAGATGGGCTTTTAGAGGTTCACCACTTGGCCCATATTTTATTTCTTAGAAGGATTTTTTACTTAGTTTGTTTTGTGAACCATGGGGCAGGTTTGGCCTTTATACGGGAAGTGTGAATGCGGCATGATAGTCAAGGATTTGAAGGAATTTAGTATTAAAGTAGATGAATGCTTCGTCAAGTTGAAGAAGGAGCAGTGGTGACCAGTCACACGCATTCAGTTCTGATTGGAAGTTATAAGGATGAAAGTTCTTTTTGGAACGGGAGGTTTTGAAAAAAGTAGCATTAGGACTATGATGCTTTTGTTTAATTATATAGGTGAGAGCATGGTCACTGATGTCATCTGGAAGGGTTTCTGGCTTATAAGTTGTGGGGTGACTGTTTATGAGAATCCAGTCTAGAGTGCTTTCTTTACCATCTAGTTTGTGGGTTCTAGTAGGGGTCGTTATCATCTGAGAGAAACCATAAAGATTTATGTGGTTAATGGGATTGGGGGAGTTACAGGTAGCCCAGTCAATGTAAAAGTCACCTAACACAATTATTTCTTGTGGTAGTTGAGTAGATAGGTTACTAAGTATATTTTCAAGGGTGTTAATATTGTTTCCGGGGGGAATATATGAACAGATTATATAGATGGATTTATGGTTATTGATTTGAAGCTTAGCTGTAAGGGTTTCTGCAATGGAATTAGTGGGAAGTGATACATTGAAGAGAGAAACTTGGAGTTCAGATTTATAGAACATGGCTACTCCCCCACCTTTTTTGGTAGTGCAGTCACATCTCAGGATGTTATAATCTGGGAGTGAAATTTCATGGTTCTTGGTTAAGGGTTTTAGCCAAGTTTCTGTAATACAGAGGATATCGAATTTATGTACAGCTAGGAGTGCATGTAGGTGGGATATTTTATTGTTAATGCTATGGATGTTAAGGTGAGCTATCAGGAGAGAGTTAGATGAACTTGTTGGGGTATAGGTGGTGTGGGGTTTCTGTTAGGTGGGTCACTGGGGAGTCTAGTATTGGGGCCAGGGTTAGGATGGATATCACCATCTAATAGGGGATGTTGTTGAGGCTTTTGTAGTAGTTTTATGATTTGATGGTATTTGTTCGGGGGTTTCTTGTCATAGAAGTAAGTGATATGGGTAGATCTATGGTACTTTGGAAGTATATAGCTAGCAGTTGAGGTTATGTTAATGTGGGTGAGGGAATTTATTTGTGATAGTGGTTGAGTTTGTTGGTGGGGGTGGTGATGTTTAGGCAGAGAATAATGTTCAAAAAAGGTTAGTGAGAATACTAGAGTTAGGGAAGGTAGTATAGTGGGTATGAGTAAAAGGTGTGTGTAGATAGTGCTATGTTTAGAGGCCATTAGGATGAGTATGCAGGTGTGGTGTAAGATAAAGGAAGGTGTATTGGAATGAGTACAAAAGAGAGGTTATTGGTATGAAAAAAACAATAAAGCTGCCTGTAGGAGGGAGAGATTCTAAGTGGTAGGGTGAATACAGTAAAAAAGTGTATTCCGAGTTATTATAAGGTTATCATGGGAAAGGAAGTAGTGTTATATTAGAAAGAATGAAGGTTATAATAAGGCAATGTACGGGAGATGTAGTGAAGGTGTTAAGTACCTTTAAGGAGTAATTATAGATGGGGGATGGTGTTAAATTGTAGTAGTGTGAGATAGGTGGGGGAGGGGAAGAGGGTGTGGCTGTGGATGTGTAAAGCTGACAGCACTGGGGTGGGTGGGAATCAGGGTTAGGGTTGGGGAGCAAGTGAGCCCGCAGGGTGAACGGAGTGGGTTAAAGCAGGTAGAGGAATACGTAGCAGAGACAATCAGAGATGAAGCAGGTTCCAGGTGCAGTGAAGGTGGTCAGTGGCAAGTAGAGTTTGGTAGGGCAGGTTGGAGGTAGAAATGGATAGAGGAGTGAGAGGAGATAGAAGAGTTTTAATGGAGCTATAGGGTGTAAAAGGAAAGGGATAAGAGCAGCAACACAAAAGCAGGAGGTTTAGCAGCTAGTCAAGGGGAGAAGTCTGAGATATGATCCAGAGAAGAGGTTAGGAAAAAGTGGGGGGAGAAGTAATAGCCTGAGGATAAATTCATGTTGTTTGGTGCAAGGAGGCACATACATTTAATGAAAGAATAGGTTTAAGTGTGGACAGCAGAATGTTATGTAATACCATCTGCCTTCAGTATCTGTGTCATAGCTTTTGATTACCTGGGGAAGTTCTCTTTCACTATGATAACTACCCCTGAGCTATTCATATTCTTGCCAGAGACTATGATAGACTTAATCCATTTTTTCTTGAGCACAGAATTCCATTGTTCTGGTAATAAATGTGTTTCCTGCACTAGAGTTAAGTTGGATTTAGATTTAAAGACAAAGTGAAAAAATAATTTTCTTTTCTTTCTGAATTCCCTTAATAGTCTATGATTCAGTTATCCACATGAAGCTGGATTATTTTTGGTTACATTAATAAAGAGAATGGGGGGAAATATGAAAGTAGATACCTTAATTTGTAGGGACATAGGCATAAGTCTCTTCCTGCAATTACCTTGTGCCTAATCACAAACCTACATAGCCCAGAAGAGATAGGGAATGTAAGTGGTAGAGATCTAACTTTATAAATATTGAGATGGTTAGTGGGCATGTGATCTCTAAGCATTGTATTTCTAATAGCATGTAATCACAAAGTTAAAAAAGGATACATACAGAGTATAGATAGCATAACTTCCTAATGATTCAACTGCAAATCTCTAGTTCTTAGTGTGTTAGGTGGGGTAACGTAGAGAGTAGGGACTGGACATGATTTTGGTGGGTCTCACATAAAGTGTAACTGGATGTTTAAGTATGGCACAAAAGATGTCACGACCCATGTTGAACTGTATGAAAGTAATTTGAGTAAAGTCTTTTATTCCATTTCATGGAGACAATTCTCCATGTATAAACAGGATAAACAGTATAATATACTCATAAAGTTTCAACATGAAATTAAACTAAGAAATAGGCATAGTTGTTAACATTTCACAACTGTCAGTACCTGGCAGATCATACAAAGAAAGACTGTAAACATTTATATATATATATATATATATATATATATATATATATATATATATATACCAGAGAGATTACACATTTACTATCTATCCAGTTCAAATTTCCAGCTAATGCTAATTATACTATAGAAACAAAATTAATAGGATCAAGCAGAAAACTTATGGCAGATAATGACAGCAGGTATAATTCTGGCAGTAACCCAGTTCTTTTAGAGAGGAACTGTTATAGGTCAGTAGCCTTTTAGTGTAAGTGGGTAAGCCTTCATGAACATAGAGTGTATGATTGTTCTGCAACATATTCATGGGCCATGCCCATAAAGCAGGAAGGAAACATACAATTTTAATAAGATAGGTGTATTATATATGTGATTAGCATCCTCTTACAGTATGAAGGCACTATGATATACCTCTCAACCTCTTAGAGCAAAAAATCTGGACAAAGCATAAAATGATGGGGGGCAGGCAAATAGGGACAGATTTTAAATATTGTTCTTTCAAACTTAGAAAGTTGATATGATAATAAGTTTTGCATTAGCATGAATTTTCTGAAGGATGTGGAGTCTTAAACTCAAATGTTTGTCATTATTTAATGACTTCAAGCCTCAGCTATTTGCCAGAAAAGTTCAGATTTTAGGAGGGAACACACCAAAAATATGAGGCAGAAATCTGGACATTCTACGAAAATCTGTACAGTTGAGAGGTATGAATATGTCAAGGGCTATGAGTACGTCTTGCCCATGATAATGTATGCTTTGCATAGAAAATGTTGAGAGCCACTGATAAATGTATAATAATACAAAAAACATGTATTTGTAATAAAGGCAGTGCATTTAACCATGGACTGCCTTGAGAGTGAAGGTATGAAAGTGACTTAGTTTAACATAAGTGGAATCAGCGGTAACAGTAGTATAAGGATATGTACAAAAACTGAGAGGGTTAAGCCATGTTAAATTTAATACAGCAGTATAACTTAACATCCTGGATGTAGCCTGTAAGTGCTACAGAAAACTAGCAACAAACCACATAGTATATACTTAACTGTAGGGTTGCATACAGAGTAGGTATGAAGTCCTGTGTATAAGCATCAGCAGTATTGATTCTAGAGCAAGTAAAACAGTAGCGATAGTCCAAGGATGCTGGAAAAAAACCCTGAATCAATTATTCATGAGGAGATTTCCTCACTAAAATCTCATTTGAGGGTGATTCATTACTTAGATGTGAGGCAGGAGCCAGAAAAAAAAAATTATTTTAAGTTACATTCTGTAAACCACGTTTTTAATGCTGGAGCCCTTTAAGAGAGTGTTGCAGACTGGGTAGGGAGGTCAGAGTTAAAACTAAGTGTTTTGGGGCCTACCCAGGGCTGTAGAATCATGGAGATCATGGTATGGAGTAGGTCAGCAGTTCTCACAGTGGAAAGAAGCATTTTGGACATCCATAAAGCTGTTGTTTTGCCGTGGTAAGTGCTAGAATGAACATTTAAGCATTAAAATCACTGATTATAAAGTCGGAATGCAGTGATTCATGTTTCTAAAATATGTAAGTAACAAGCAGTTATTAAAATTCAGCGTTTTGGTGTATTGGCTTCAGAAGCAGTTTTAAATATGCTGAGAAAGGTTGACTCAGCTTCTATTACACTGGAGACTGTATATTTGGAGCTTGGTATTGAAAAGAAAGGGTATGAGGATCTTTCATCTGAAACTTGACTTGATTCTGTATCAAGTAGGCACAGAAGAGGGATAGTTTCTGCCTTTCTTGTTTAATTTGTAGTGGCAAGTCTTGATTAAAAAAAGATTTTAGCTCCATTCTGGGTAACTAATTTCTTTTGTTTTTTTGCCAAAGCAAGTATTTTGCTAACATCTTGGTAATTTAGAAGTTTGACATAAACTAGTCATGGTCTGGTAGAATCCAAAGTGGGGGAGGCACTGTAGACTCTTTCAATACCTATTTGTCTAGCTTCAGCTGTGTTATCTAGTAGTATGGCAAAAAAGTTGAAAATTGTATTTAACAAGCTAGACTGATCCACGCTTTCCATCAAACCCCTTAAGATAATGTTGTTATGTCTGGATCTTGCTTCCAGGTCCAGTATTTTTTGCAGTAGTTCCTGTATGTATTTTGCATTTGAAGAAGATTCTTCTGTAGTGTTTCAATTTTGATTTCTTTGCCCAGTACTTTAGTTTCTCTTTTATCAGTCCTGGTTATAATTTGGTTGATGGATTCTCCGAAGATTTTTAACTGGTCCGAAAAGTTTTGGACAGCTAGTTGTAAAGGCTGTAGTGCTATTTTAAGTTCCTCTAGGTATAAAAGATCAGTTTTGTTCTTACTGGGCATTTTACTAGATTCTTGCTGCTTACCCATTCTGGGTCTTTTGAGTAAAATGTCTTTTTCTGGAGAAGCAATCTGTGAAAATTTAGTTTTAGAAGTTTGTGTGTTCATAATGTCAGCATCAGTCAGCATTTTTGTGTACTTTGTTTTACTTTAGGCTGAAGAATGTAATCTGCTTATTTTCCAAGTACTACTTCCAGTCTCAAGTAGTTGAATAGCTTGTATGCATATCAGGTTGTAATTTTGAGATGAAAAAATTATTTCTCTACCTTAGAAGTTAGAGATTAGTATTAGCTTTGAGAGAACTTAGAAACAGCAGTGTCTAGAAGATGACAGCCATCTTAGTCTCCATAGAGAGTTGTCTTTTTGTCCACACACTATGACTTTATAAGCATGACCATACTGCCTGAGTTTAGTAGTCCCTACAACATAGTGCTATCAAGTAAGACACAACACTTAATCGACTTCGCTGCAGAACAATCACAATAGGATGATTCTACTACTTTTACAGACAGCTTATTAGATTCCATAGATAACATCATTAGCAGCATGCAGAACCATAGCTGGCTTGTCTAACTGCTGTTCACCGATACTGGCACAAATGCCAGTAGTGCAATTGTACCCCCTAAAACATTGCACATGGGGAAGCAGAAGCTCCCTGCCCTCACCAAGAATGATGCCACAGTATAAAGAACAAATGATCAATTTCAACAATTGGCTAAATTTCTGGTGTCATTCAAAAGGGATCCAGTATCTGCCACCTGGGATGACATGCTTGATAAGCCACGTTGCTTCGCAAGAGATGGCTTGCACCTGTCACCCTTAGGCTTTCGAATACTGGCCAAGGGATTTGCCGCCCCCCATAGTGCCTTTTTTAGGCAAGGCTCAAAAGACAAACCCACCACCGTAAATAGCACAAGTAACCAAAAACTGAGGGTAATGCTACTCAACTCCAGAAGTCTAAACCTCAAAATGCATGAACTCGAGGCAATCCTCCATATGGAGAACATCGATATCTGTGCAGTAACAGAAACCTGATTTAAGGCTCCAGAGAGCACCCCAGCACTACCAGGCTATAACTCATACCATACTTTTCGGCCACAGAACCCAGACCGAAACACAAGGTGGGGTTGCATCCATATTCATCAAGGATACCCACACCTCCAGGTTAGTGGTGCAGCACAATGCCTCAGAGATCATCCATGTGCAACTAACAATGGGCAAAACTGCAATTCAAATTGTAGCTTATTAAAGATCACCCACCATGACCCAGGACCCCCATTCCGCATTTCTGGAGACACTGGAAAATATGAATGTCCTACCAAATGCCCTAATATTGGGTGATTTCAATTACCCAAACATTAACTGGGAGAACTACTCAAGTACTAACTCCCTCGCCCAACACTTCCTAGAATATATAGACTTGAATTCCCGGGATCAACTGGTCAACACCCCCACCAGAGGTGACAACATATTGGACCTGATCATCACCAACATGGGCGACCGGTGTTCTACACCAGAGGTCAAACCCTCGCTGGTTAGATCAGACCATAGACTAATCATTCTGGATATCCACATTCCACCCCCACCCCCAATCAAGGAAACCACCGTGAAAAACTTTTCAAAAGCAAACTTCACATTACTTAAGACCGAGGTGGAAAGGTTCACAGCCCCCATGCTAAAGGACAGTGCTGTCCAAGCTGCTGAATCCCTTACAAAGGCACTCTATGAGCACCTGCAAGAATACATGGATCATGCTATCCCAAGAAAAACCAAGACTCACTCCTCCAAGAAAAGGAAACCAGTCTCCTGGACCCCTGCCATACACAAGCTATACAATAGAAGGAGAAAACTAGTGCAGAAAAGAGTAAAATCCCAAGAAGGAAAGAAATCCCTGATCAGTATCAGCAAGACACTACGATCCCTCATAAAATCATCCAAGGCTAGCTTCAAAAGACAAATTGCCAAGGACTCCAAAGATAATCACAAAGCGTTCTTTAGCTATGTCAAGAACCTAAGTGGAACCTCTCAGATCTGCTCTGAGTTAGTGCAGAATGACACAAAATCCACTGAACCGACTGATATTGCCAACATTCTGGCAGACAGGTTTAGTGCAAACTTCACCTCCCTCTCACCCCCTAAAGGGTCCATAACCATAGCAGAAGAATGTAGAGCCCAGACAATCACTGACACACAGGTAAAAACAGCCCTATCCAAAGTAAAAAATAGAGCTTCAATGGGACGAGACGCTATCCCAGGCTGTGTCTTACACGAGATCCAAAATGAACTAACCGCTCACCTAAACACACTGTTAAAACTTAGCCTCTCTACAGGCTACGTACCCATAGTGTGGTGCACAGCAACAGTTATCCCGCTCCACAAAGGTGGAGCCATAACGGACCCCGGGAACTATCTCCTTATAAGCCTGAGTAGCCTGGTCTGCAAGACTATGGAGTGCATCATCATGGAATTCATTAACAGAGACATTGGGAACCTTCAAATACTGGACCCTACCCAGTTTGGCTTTGTTAAGGGGAGATCATGCCTCCTAAACCTGGTGAACTTCTTTGAGACAGTTATCAAGGCTTTAGACGAGGGAAAGGAGGTCCACACAGCCTACCTAAACCTCGCAAAGGCTTTCAACACCATTCCCCATTCTGGTATTATAGACAAGCTCACCAGCTTGAACATACACCTCTATGTCACAAGATGGGTTTCCAATTGGCTTATAGATAGAACCCACACGGTGAGAGTTACAGGCTCTAGGTCCGACTCTAAACCAGTTACAAGTGGCATCCCCCAGGGCTCAGTCCTGGGAACCTTCCTGTTCGGTATATACTTCTCAGAGGTACAGACAAGCACAGGAGGACTATGGCTGACCAATTTCACAGACGACTGCAAACTAGGGGCCATAATTGACTCTCCAGCTGATACAGGTATCATCCAGAAGGGTCTCACTGAGACGGATACTTGGTGTCAAAATCATGGCCTCAGGCTAAATGTCAAAAAGTGCATAGTCATCCTCTTTGGAAAAACAAAGTACCCACAAACTACCATATACATGGTAGTCCCCTAAATACAGAAAATGTAATAAGGGATCTGGGGACTCAAGTAGATAGTAATCTCTCCTTTGATGTTCATATTGCCAAGGTGGTTAGAAAATCCTTCTATGTGGCCCACCTAATCACAAAAGGGCTCGCATCTAGAACAAAAGAGGTTATTGTGCCCCTCTACTCATCACTCATTAGACCTGTCATAGAGTACAATGCCTCATTTGGGTTATACCTTTCAAGATATTTGCAACAGCTGGAAAGACCACAGAAGTACCTCACCAAGAGGATTACTGGCCTCAAACAGATGCCCTGTGCAACCTGACTGAAGAAACTCCAGCTGTGCTTAGTTGCATACCGCTTACTCAGTGGTGATCTCTGTCTGACATACAAGGCCATGTCCAACCCAGAATTGATGGACATGCTCCACCTAAAAAAAAACAAATCCTCAAGAGCCACACACTCTAGGGATCTAAACATCGCCACAACAATAAATAGGACATGCTGGAGGGATAGATTCCTGTCCCAGAGACTCCCCATGCTTTGGAATAGGATTCCAATCTACATTAGGCAGAACCCCTCACTTACACTCTTCAAGAGAAACCTTGACAAGTGGATGGGAAACAGAAAATTTACCCTGGGGATCACTGCAGTGGCTCTGGTGGACAGAGGCAAAGGGAACTAATGGCTCTGCAGGACCGAGGCACAGGGAACTAATCTAAGGGGGCAGCAAAAGCCAACATATTCTGGCTAGGCTTATAGATGCTCTCGGACAGATAGCCTAATACTTACCTATGAACTTATTGTCCCACCCCAGCCATACTTATGGTAGGATATTTACCACTAGTGATAGTTTTCATCAGTATATGTTACCATTACAAGTACAACATTTAACTAAGTGGCCCTTTTCTCACATTTAAAACAGAGCATGTCCACAGCTGATACTTTCTCTTTGCTACTTGAATTAGACACATGCTTTACTATATCAAAAACAAAAAACGATGGAAACCACGGCAATATTTCAACTCAATTTAATAAAAAAACAAGGTAGTGTTTTTAAGTACAAACATTCAGTATTTAATAGATTTTATGCAACACATATTATATTTATATACTGTTTTTATACATTTTTTAAGAATGTTTTTAAAGGACTGTATAATGAGTTAATTAATGAATTGATTAATGGAGTCATGTAATTTGTGATGGTATATTAACTGAGTGAGTGGATTGGTTGGTAGTTCTGTAGTTCTTAAGAAGTCCCTTTTGGGATGAAAGTGCTTAACACCACCTTAAATTGGGTTGAAATATTGCTATGTTTTTTGTTTTTGGTTAAGTAAAATTTCAGTGTTGTTTGATGCTTTGCTATATGATTAGACTGTTCAGGTTTAACATTGGTTAATTATCAGTATAACAACATTTTTAGCATCACTAGAGTGAGTTTAAAACAACCATTTTGTGAGTGACCATCAAATCCCTTTACATTTATCAAAGTATTACCATTTCCATCATTTTATTTTTAGCATCTAACCACAGTTTCACTTTATGTTTTAGATTACATGACTGAAATCCTATATTTTCTTTGGAGAAAATGTCCAATATTGAAATGTTAAACCTTTCTTTCAGGTGTTATACCAGATTGCTGTAACAATGCTTGCTTTACTTTTTGTAGTTTTAATAATCAGTGACTTCCATGGTTGTAAAGGCTCACCAGTAAAATGATTTAAGAAGAGTGAGTCTCAATCACGCAAGTCCCAGCCCTACCTGTGGGCAAGTGTCTTGAAGGCTACCAGGTATGTCTCAAGGTCTTCCTCCCTTGTCATTTGTTTTAATTGTAATGGTAAAAGTGTCATTAGCATTGATGTTAGGATTGCCACCTGTCAAGAAAATTTCCTGACAGTCAGGAAATCGGGGATATTGTCAAGAAATCTAGAAATCAGTGTCTCTATTATCAAATCCAGATAAAGTGAGTATTTGAAAGACATTTAGAATCATTCTGAAAGCTAAGATGTTTCTAAAATATGTTTCCTAAAATACTGACTGCTTCAGTTGGATTTCCTATATGTATAATGCACTGTAAAAAGACAATTATTGTTGTGGCGTGTGTGTGTGTGTGTGTGTGTGTGTGTGTGTGTGTGTGTGTGTGTGTGTTGATGGGGGGTGTTGAAGAATATAAAAGATTATATAACAGCAGCAAGTCAGCTATGTTTTGTTCCACTTTCCGTCACTGTCAGACATCAGCATTACACGTAAGTGGTTATTTTTGATGCTCTGAGAATTATATTTCAGAAAAGAGCGCATCATTGGTACACTGGCACAGTGAGTACTGTTGCTGTCTCACTGATCTTGTCTCCCTGTCTGAAGGCTTTGGCTCCCTCTGTGTGGAGTTTCTATGCCCTTACAGTCTTTGTAGGTTTCATACAGGTGTTCTCATTTATGTATGTATGTATTTATTTATTTATTTTATTTATTATTTGTTAACTAGGAAAGTCCGAGTTTTCAGCAGAGGCCCATGGAGAAATGCTCCAGACACATGTCTTTATAACATAGGAGGAAACTGGAGCACCCGGTGGAAACCCACACGAACACAGGGGGTACATGCAGACTCCCCAGAGAAGGCACTCCAGCCAAGAATCAAACCAGAGAACCTCTTGCTGTGAGGCAACAAAGCTACTGCTGCACCACTGTGCTATATTTTCTCCTATACCCAAAGACATGCCATAGGTGAATTATCGTTCATTTAATTTGCTTGTAGACAGCATGTTTTCTATATGTGCGTGTGTGTATCTTATGACGCATCTGTTGTGTTATGAGCAGTGTCAGTGTGTATTCATGTGTATAAAAATTATATTGGCTGATGCATACATAAATCTCCTGCGTAGTAAAAAATAAGGCATAAAATGCATTACAGAAAATCTAAAGATGAAGAGATTGTCAGGGCTATCATTCACGACTATATAGGTCGCTTAGTATGTCCTTAGCCTTGGGTCTCACCTTGTCTAAATCTGATCCCACTCAGAGGTGTATGCAAAGATTAATGTAGTTTGTGTGGGCCTTGGGATTCTGAGGTCATTAGTTCTTTACTTTTCCTTACAGTCAAACTTCAGGTGTATGCACAGAAGGCTGCTATAGTGTGTGCATTGGATGGGATATTGTAGTCCTTATTTATTTGACTTTGCTCAAAATTACACTGCCAGGGTTTGCACAGAATGCCTCTATATCTTGTCTAGGGCCAGTGTACTTTGTAGAAACAAGCTGAAACGAATTCCTGCAAATTATGCATTTTCACTTTCTTTACAACTGAAGTCAGATGTGTATACAGGTGGATATATACTGGGGGTAGGTGAAAGTAGGCTTACTGCATATGTACAGCTGATAGCAATAGGTTGAAATTTGTTGTGCTCTGTTCACGCTTTCTTCCTAGTTTGACTTCAGAGGGGTGCACATAAGGTGTCTATGTTTTGGAGTTAAGATTAAAAAGGCATGGTTTGCAGATGTTTAAAAGCAACAACTTGACATTCATGAATATGCTAATTTCTCCTCTCACTTTCATCCCAATTTAATATAAATCAGATACAATGAAAATCACTATTTTTGGGAAGGGAGAGGAAGCCAATCATACCAGATATGATTTATGCACCCTCATATCATCAGTTTATGGATAACTAATACTCAGTGTTGTGGTAACTACTGTGTCATTAACCTTCAAGATTAAGCCTTGAACATAACCTATTTCTTTCTTGAAAGAAGAAAAATAGTTTCTTTGCTCTGGGCATCACTGGACCAAAAGTTGTGGTAAAATAGCTCTAAAATGTACCTCAAAATATTTAGAACCCCATTGGTTCTTATGGGTTACTGTCCCCAGACCCTAACATAATAAATTAATTCCTCCTCAATCATAATACTACAATCTTGGCAAGTTAGGATTTATTGCAGAGGCGCAGGAAAAAGCTTACAAGTATGGCACATTATAAGAAAACAAAATAAAAGTACTCTGTATAGAATGAGGAGGCAAGGATGGAAGGGAAATGGGAGCACTGAGGTATATGCCAGGGTGACAGCAGACAGCGGGGGTGGGGAGTTCCATGGAACACATTGCCTAGGGACCCAAATCCTCTAAGGCTGACCATACAGTCAATGTATATGGTATATAAAAACTGGTACTTCTGGGTGTGGCTACCTTGAGGCAAGGGGTATGTGTCCTTATGCAGGAGCATGGCTTATTTGTCAGTAGCCACCTTGGTGTTTATATAGAAACCATCAAGGTTCACTCCATTGAAATGTAATGCAGCACAAACCACAGGACTAGGCAATTCACACCACAATAACACAGGAATGCCTTTTCTTCAGGTATGGCAATTTTGCTCAGAGAGTTTGTATTTATACATGAATCAAAATGGAAAAAAAAGACATTAGGAGTAAAAGAAGATCAAAAATGCCCACTGTACCCACCAGCATCATACAGTATTATGCAAAAAGTCCAATGATTATCAAAAATGTAAAGCTGTATTTCAGAATAAAACATAAGGCATGATGTCAACTCTTTCCTACACAACCAGTTACTCAACAGTGATTTTCACAACTAAACAGAAAAACAAACAAACAAAAAAAAGACTATTTTGTTTCTCAAAAATTCCAGATCTTTTACACATATAAAAAAATAACCATCTTACAAAACAATCCCATAATCCTTTCTGCATTGGCAAGAAGTAGGAATCAAAGTCCGCACCACTGAGATGCAGTTCTATATAGTTTCTGTATTCTTGATTCCTTCACAGGAGGATGTTAAGGTATTCTTAGAATAACTAACAATGATTCCTCCTTACTGTAGTATAGCACCCAGAATCCATGCTCCCGGCTACTATTCCTCCTGCTTTTTGTGTGTGCTTTAGTTATTACTGAGGGACAATCTTTCCATTAGGCGGATTTGGAGGTCTTTGAGATTTGGGAAGGTTTCTTCTAAGTGCCTCAGCATAAGGCAATCTGTGTGTGGTGAACAGTATATGTGAGGGATGTAGTGTCTGTATTTTTGACAATCTCACTTTTTTGCAAGATTTTTGCCTCCAAGGAAGTTGTGTATTTACATTTTTTATCATATTGTGCTATTTTCTGTAATGATTAGCTGGTTGTCTGAGAACATGAGATAATTGTTATATTGTCTTAGGATGTCCAAATCTACTAAGATAGCCAGAGACATTTATACATTACTTAATTACATAATAGATGCTATTAACTGAGCCATGCAGGAGTCCTCTGTGCCTAATACAAAAAGGTATTTCACTGCTTACAGCAGCCTACACATGTACAACCTATATACATAACATTTGCATCACATTTAAACAACAGTTGTATTTGCAATTTTTACAAACAATATCTGTATTATTCATTTCATTTCAAGCAACCATTCTGGTTACAGCCACCATACAATGTTATGCTAAATATTTGCATATTATAGATACATAGATACAGATAAGGAAATGGATATAAATTGGTAGTCTTGCTAAAGATCCACATAGGTTCTTTGAAACAGGAATAGCTGAACTATTGTGACTCTCACTTGTTCTAGTAAAATATTTTGTTCTACCATCAGTGAGAATGATAATAGAATATGAGGGCAGGGAGGTTTCTCTTTATCCCAAGTTTGAGTGATCTCAGAGTTAATATACCTAGAGATGCATGGCAGAAAGGTCTTCTTCATTAAATTATTTTTACTGAGGAAGTCAATTAGTTGTGGTACAGTATTTGTGTGATACTTACACTAGATATTAAGTGTACATAAGCCTGTGTGTGCAGTGTGTTGCGTGTGTGTGTGTGTGTGTACGCATGAGCATGTGTGTTTATTTTTTAAATTAATACATTTTATTGTTTAACTAGAAGTTTACTATTTGGGAATTCTCTAAAGAAATGACAACTAAAGAAATAAATATGTCTATCACTGATGCAAAACAAATGAGTTGTACCATTTTTCTATTTTCTTTTTGCCCAAATGATTTACTGGACATGGACAATAGCTGTAATGTGTAGGTGGGCCTAAGCCTTATAATTTCACAGTGCTCTAAGTACAGAGTTATGAATGCAAAACACAGGAAAACAGTAAGAGGTTAAGTCAGACAGGAACCTTATCAAAACTGTGGCATCCATGAAGGATGCTGGCGATGATGACCGGACTATTTTCTATGTGGACTGTGAAGATAATTGCAGTAAATCAGCAACTGGAGAGGAAAAGCTAACAATTGTAGAATTAGATTTGTAAGTAATATAATTATACAACACTGTTGTGTTGCACATAATGTGAGACATTAATTGAGCTCTGGGAAAAGTAGCAGATGTTTCCTGACAGGTGACAGGAAGCATATTAGATCTGTCAGTTATGACCAAGGAATGCATTTTGCTGATTCTGTTTTATTAATACATTTTATATAAATGCTTTTTTCCCTTTTTGTGCTTTCAAGAACCAGGCATTTGAATGAATTCAGTACACTGTTTTAAATAAACCAAAAATTAAAATGCTGCCTTACATCTTAACTGCTGGTTTTATACATTTGTTATTGTAATGTTACAGTATGAAGAGTTATTAGTAGGCAGATTCATATAGCAAGGGCCATACTTCTCAACTGTACAGATTTTGACAGAATGTCCACATTTTTTGCCTGATATTTTTGGTGTGTTCCTCCTAAAATCTGTGCCTTTCTGGCAAATAGCTGAGGATTGAAGTCATTCAATAGTGGCAAATATTTGAGTGTTAAGACTCCACATCCTTCAGAAAATTCATGCTAATCCAAAACGTATTATTCTATCAACTTTCTAAGTTTGCAAGAGCAATAATATGTCCCTATTTGTCCCCCCATCATTTTAGGCTTTGTCCAGATTTTTTTGCTATAAGAGGTTGAGCTATATGTAGCAAGCTGAAGTTAGTTAAAGGAAATGCATTGTTTTATGCAGTCTGACATATTTTGTTATCAGTTTAAAGCTGTATACAATGTTTAAGTTTTGGATGAGGAAAGTTTTCCAGTAGCTTGTTCTTTATTGGAAAATATATATCCCATGCCATGCATAATTTATGTCAAACCACACACTACTCTTGTTAAAGATGCTACAAATAGTAATCTGTATTGCTGTCGTATATAGACAGTTTAAGTGCTTACTGCGATAGTAAAGTTAGTCTTCAGAAATTTTTAGTTAGATATTTAAATGGTACAAACTCTCATCTGAGGTTTGACTTTACATAAATAAAGTTTGTGAGTGTTTAATACGTGTCACAGAGGCCGCTCATCACAGATTTAATTCTTGCATTTTGCAGAATTGTCTCTTCACTATCTGAGATGTGTTAGCAAGAAATATTTTCTTCAGTTGTTCAGCTACTCGTTTTAAAATAATGTAAAACCTGAAATTAGAGTTATTTATTTATCACTGCATATAATTACACTATAGCTAGGTTCTACTCCTAAAATTCTTGAGTTATGCTTATTCAAACATTTCTTATAACTGTGTGGAACAGCATACTGCATGTTTCACTTTAAGACCTACAGTTAGTTCCCCATAGCTGACCTAGTTTGAGGAATATTACCAGTTTCCTGAGTCATCTTTAAATGCAGGTTTATATTTAGTATTTTGGCCTCACTGCATGCAAGTATGGTTTTTTTTTTTTTTTTTTTTTTTTTTTTTGCCAGAATTAACAGCTGCTTACACTGTAATTCTAAAGTTGATTTAGTCATTTGCAGTTCACATGTCCTTAGGATAATATATGTAATAAGTTATCTGTTCATTCAGTGGCCTAATAACAAAGGACATAGATCTCAAAATTAGATACATAAAGATGAAAAATATATAAGAAATCTTCTGTCTGTCTTTCTCTCTCTCTCTCTATATATATATATATATATATATGTGTGTGTGTGTGTGTGTGTGTGTGTGTGTGTGTGTGTGTGTGTGTGTGTGTGTGCGTGTGTATGTATGTGATTTTTTTTAACTAGGAGTGGACTCTATGACTCACTCTGGGACCTTCAGTCTATTTAGAATGATCATTGTGTAGTTTTTACACAGAATGTCACTTTCAGAATATTAAAATAAGGAGTATAGGACATATTTATGTTATATAATTCCAAATTTGCTATGGAAGGAAGGAAAACCAAAATTATAGGAGTGCTAATTCACATGCATTGAGATCACAAGCATGTGTGTCTGTGTCTGGGTGTGTTTTTTATATGTATGGGTAAATATATATATGTGAATGTGTGTGTATGCATAAATGTGTATATATGCATGCATGTTTACATATTTAGTTATGTTTATCAGCATAGTGTACTAATCACAACTGACTGAATTCAGTCACAGCTTGGGTGAAGACATCACAGTTGATAAACAGAAGACATTCTGGTATGTACCACATGCAGTATAAATAGCATTTACATCAATTTAGTAACAGTTTAGCATATAACAGTATGCCCAATATTTAAAAAAATGGTGTTCCAAAAGTGTGTGTATATATATATATATATAATCAGTATTCAGACGTAGATGTGAGCATTAAAATACTGAAATCATCAGATTATTTGCAACCATTCTGTCAAAAATAATATTTAATTTAATATTCTCTTCCATTTCAAGAATGTTCTCTCTATTTTATACATAAAATGTGTATCAGCAAATGTTGATTCTGCAGTAATGTACCCTTGTATAGTTAATCACAAATGGTTGGTCATTGCAGATGTCTGAAGTGCCTGCAGAGGAAGGTGAAATAGAATGACGCAGGTGATTATTGAAAAACAAAGAGCGTATTCTAAGTGGAAAGCATGTGGGATGAGGTAGAGTATCCCAAGGTTTGATAAAGGAGGTTATAGCAGCAGGAAGGAGAAGCATATTCTAGCTAGCCATGTGCTCTCTCCAGGACAGAATCTCCATGGCTGAGCAATTCAAGAAAGCACACAGCCATGCAGATCAGCAAAGCTATCCCCACCATGTAACAGTATTGAACACAGCCAAAAGGCTGTGTTCAAGCACCTAACATGAACATGGTGGAGGATAACCACTAGATCGCAGGGATTACTCTTTAAAGTGTCATAATAGTAACAACAGTAGAATGGGGATCTGGGGTTGGGGGGAACCACTGGACAGCAAGTATGACTCACAGAGTAAAGATATGTCCCAGCACCAAAAGCAGTAAGGGATCAGAGGGTGGAGAAATACACTAGACCACCAAGGCCTAATAGACAGGTTCTGTAATAGCACTCTAAATGTACAGGGGTGAAGGCAACAATGGGAGGACAGATAGGGTGGGACAGGTACAGAAACTGTAGTGTGCACGTGTGTGTGTGTGTGTGTGTGTGTGTGTGTGTGTGTGTGTGTGTGTGTGTGTGTCTGTTTTTGTTTGAGTACCTGTGTGTATAAGGCAGTAGCTGGGGTGAATGCCACTGCTTACACAAACGTGCAAACGTGCTACCATAATGTGAAGATCAGCAATGATCTGCATATCATTGCAGTAAATGCAGTTCAAGTGACATACAAATTAAACAATAATGAGGTCTTACCTCATTGCTGTTAACATATCTGTGAACTGCAAATGGGCATGTCATAAGAGAATGGACTTTCTAGTATGTATGGCTCATGTTAAACTGTAATGAATTCAAGTGAATACCTTTATCTAGTTGATATTCATTATGTATCTGTGCAGAAGTAAGAGGAAGACTCTCTTCAAAGCAACCTGATGAGCTTCTAAGACCCACTTCCTACAAATGATTAATAATCCTAGATGGAACTGCAACTCTGTTTCTTTTATAGCCATTAATAAGGCACATAATATACAGAGGGGATAAAAGCATAGCATATTTAAAATCTGTGCTAAATTTGCATTTGCAAACATTTACATAAAGCTATATATCGACTCCAGTCCATTAATTTTACTTTTAGTGGCCATAACTTTTGCTGTTTGCTCTGGTTAAGATTGCTTATATGACATGTCATAAAGTGGATCTAAGTAGTGAAGATCATCTTTAAGTAAAGGACCAAGAGAAAATAGTAGAATATTAGGGAACTTTATCTCCTACGTTTGGTATTTGACAAGTATAATACTCAGATCTTGCATGTCATGTGCACGGTTGCCATTAAAATTAAAGCAATTCTTTTATTTTGTTTTTCTTTCATTTCTTGGTCAAAGGTATTATTAGACAAGGTGGCTGTAGAACATTTGTACACACTTTTTTTTCTTAAGGATCTTTTGTAATAATTTCCAATGTTTGCACATAGGAGATGACTAAATATGATTTTAAAATGCTATATAAGGCTCATAGATATGTTAGAAATTTGAAGACATATTGAGTAGGAATTCATAAACAAAAACAAAGCATGTAGCACTAACAGTCACTTAAAAGATACAAATATTGAAAGACATTGAGCAGAACTTGATTTCATAGTCATAAACCACACCATGTAGTGAATGCCGGGTAATTATCATTACACTCTGTGTATGTTTTTCTGTGAATCTTAGTCAGACTTGTGTATATTTTAGGCAAATATATTTATATAAAGCTATGTCAAACCCAGAGCTGTTGGACATGCTACACCTAAAGAAATCCCAATCCCTTCAAACTATACTCTCTAGGGACCCAAACCTTGTCACCACAATAAACAGGGCATGCTGGAGGGATAGATTCCTGTCCCAGAGACTTCCCATACTCTGGAACAGGTTACCCATCTATGTCAAGCAAAGGTCTTCATTAGCACTCTTCAAGAAAAATCTTGATGAGTGGATGGGAAATAGGAAATACACCTCGGGGATCACTTCTTTGTCTCTGCTCGACAGTGGCACAGGAAAATAACTTTCTTGGGTGGCGTAAGTCAGGGAACCTTGTTGGCTAGGCTTACATAGGCCCTTACTTAGGCTGATAGCCTACTACCTACCTATGAACCTATTTATTAAAAGACTACCAGACATCTATAAAGACTCAGAATCCACTTATGTAGTCTATCATTTCTAATAATGGCTGGGTCACAAAAACAATTTCTGTTTATTTAGATGAGATTTTGAAAGTTTATTCCCCAAATGAAAAGTTTTATTAAGGATACTAACAATTTCCTTACAGTTTTTTTTTTTTTTTGGTTTGGCAGGATGTTAAGATTTAAAATGCTTGATCCTACCTACATTAGATTTTTTTAACTTTTTACTGTAATATCAAGTGAAAATGGAATACAAACATTGTGAGAACAGTTTTGTCACTGTAGTAGTCAGTACTCTTAGAAAATTAAAACTGACTGTCTTTTGCTAGAAATAGTGCCTACCTATAAAATTTTTACTTTTAACAGTATTTTTTTCATAAGCAATCTAGGATAGGGATGGGTTCTCCTATCGTCAACACTTATATTACATTTCTTGATCAAAGGTGGTGTTGGACAAGGTGACTGTAGGCAAAAAAAAAAATGTATGTATATATATATATATATATATATATATATATATATATATATATGTGTGTGTGTGTGTGTATATATATATATATATATATATATATATATATATATATATATATATATATATATATATAATCTCCACATATATTTCTTAAGAATCTTTTTAATAATCATTAATGTTTGCATAGAGGGGATGATTAAATATGACCATTTTAAAATGCTACATAATATATGTAGATAAATTAGAAATTTGAAGGCATATAGTGGCAGGAATTCATAAAAATTAAAACACAGACTATGGCACTACCTGATAGACATGCAAAAGGGACAAGGATTTAAAGACATTACGCAAAACATGTTTTCATATCCATGAGCAAATCATGCCCCCGGATTTACTAAACTTTCATGCAGGACTAGCTTAGTTAACACAGTAGCGCCCGTTTAGAAGCAGGACGGCAGCGCGCCATGCATATTAACAAGGCATGCTGCCCAAGCTCCTAGGCTTACATGGAACATGTATGAGTGCAGGGGTCATGTCTGAGAACAGACCTCTCAGAATAAAAATGCCCCTGAAATGTAGAACAGGATAAAGGGGTAAAGAATGAGCAGACCTCTCAGAATAAACATGCCCCTGAAATGTAGAACAGGATAAAGGGGTAAAGAATGAGCGAGACTGCTCATAGGTGTCCGCATATCCCCACAAACAGTCCCCTATGTGTACAACAGCAATAGTACATAAAAATAAAATGAAGAAACCCATTTTTTTTTTACATATCCAATTAAAGCTAACCGTATGTGTGCGGGTGTGCCCATCGCTTAGCTACGGTTAAAGCAGCTTAAAAGGCTGAAGAGAATAAAATGAAGATATATGCAAATGAAACAGCATAGCAATAGTGTAATGGGCAGAGCATTCACCTTACGAGCAGGCATTCCTGGTTCGAGTACCACTGCAGCATTTTCCATGGCAAAGCACGTTATGACCAAATTTTTGTTGCAAAACCCGCTAAATAACATATATTTATGAATTGGAGTACTGCAGGAAATGCACATGTGAAGTGCCACTGTCATAATGAATAAGGCACTAGTAAGCAGGTTTAAGCACAAATAAGCAGTAGTAAGCATATTTAAGCACTAGTAAGCAGGCTTAATCCCGTTTGTGCAGTGGTAAGCAATGCCCACACTGGTTAAGCAATTTTAAAACTAACACTGTGTAAGCAGATGTATTGGCAGGTTAGCAGTGCTTACCATCACGCAAATCCATGCAAACCCACTTACAACTGCTTTAAAGTGCCTTAATCACTCTGTATCCAATGGCCTGTGTTCTGCCCAGCAACAAAATAAACAGCCACTGGATGCCCCGAACCCAGTACCCTGTACATTACAGTCACAGTAGTTAACCACTAAGCCATCACCACCATACATACGATTGAGGTTTCAACAAACAAATCCTCACCATAGGAAAATCAAACTGAACATGTGAAAGGAATCTATGTACAGTGTGATGTTGTATAACCCCCTACATAACATAAATATGTGAACTGGAGTACTGCAGTAAGGCCAGTTGTGAGGTGTTCTTGTAATAAAGTGTTGAAGTCCCCAGGACCCCATACAGTGTACGTGCATGAGTCATGTATACCAGACACATATATAACATGGAACAAATAATAAATCAATGTCAAAAGGAAAATATAATGCAAATTAAATATGAAGCAATGCTAAGCATTGCACAGCTCGGCTTAGTTGGTGTAAGCAGTATGTAGGCTGGCTAACTCAATCTGCCAAGTGGCATACCCCTTTAAGCAATGCCAAAAATAGGTAAGCAGATGTGTCCATAGCTTTGCCTTTTCAAAACCGTCCAATCACAGAAAAGTGTGGGAAATTGGGTGTATTTAAACCCCACAGGTGAAAATACTTTCCATAACTGGTTACAACTCCCTACTGTAGGCAGAATGGCTGGAGTTGGGGAAGGCACTCGATTTCGAGTGCAGAGCTGGGGCATCCAGAAGTCCAGATTCATGGTATGGCTCCTGGTAAAACACCATGAGCAGAGACTACTGCAGGGCCAGTTCCAGGGCTCTCAGTATAAAGTGGAGGCCTGGGACAGTCTTGCCCGTGACCTCACCAGTGCCACTGGTAAACCCCGGACTGGTGAGCAGGTCAAGCATCACCATGCTGACCTGAAGCAGTGGAGGGGGGATCACTTGGAGCAGTGGATCCAAGAATCAAGGCAGATGGCCGATGCCCCAGCACTAAGTACTCATTCTACTATGTAGATAATGATTGTCTAGCTTGTGTATACTATGGATAGGTAAAGGCTAAATATCACTGTATTTCCCTGACAGCTGCAGATGAGCGGGCTACGAACCAGCAAGCCCATGCTGCTAAGTTGCAAAGGCTACGTCGCGAGGCAGGTTAGTAATAATCTTGCATGTACTGTCATAACAAATAAATATAACAGTTCTAGAAAGTGTTGTACCAGTATGACAATGTATTGTATAAATAAAGGTGTAATAGCTTGTGAATAAAAGTATAACCCCTGGAGTGCTTGTATACATTCTGCTTTCATATGTTGTTGTAGTGTTGTATTCTATAAATAGTACTGTTGTATTAAGCAGTGTTATCCACACTGGTGAATGCAGATAAAATGTGTAGGAAGTTCAGTATAACAATGTTGGAAGTCCCAAGAGGTCAGTCACATTGTACAACTGAGGGAGACTTAGACATAAAACATTAAAATGCTTCACACCAATTCCCTCATAGCACAGTGTACTATGATGTCAACTCTAATATTTTACCACACACAGCAGGGGTTTGAATCCCAGGAGTGGTAGTAAGTTGTATGCATAATCATACCCCACAACTGTACAGAGTTTGTGAGAATGTTCATATTGAAAACTGTATGCATAATTAGACCCACCAACTGTACAGAATTTGCTAGAATGTTCAGATAGTAAGGTGTAAGCATAATCATAACCATCAACTGTACAGACTGTGGCAGAATGTTCAGGTAGTAAGCTGTATGTACAGTCATACCCCTCAACTGTTCTGATCTGTCCAGCATGTCCAGATAAATGGCCCAAATCTGCTGCCCTGTAACTTGTTCCTCTGACAAATCAGTGTGATGATCCAAGAAAAGTAGGCAGCTTTTACTGACATATAACTGATAGTCAGACCTATACATAGTCAGAGAATGTATATGAAAACAAACCTGTCATTGTATCATCTCACCTAAAGTGTATGACAGCAATTCTCAAAATATGTTACATTAACACCTGCATCCTGTCAAGCCTTGACCAGAGTGTGTGCAATAACAGATTGTTAGGTATATGTATAGTATCAGCATGGAATCTGGGAGTATGAGTAGAAATTGTCAGGTAGTGTTAACAATGATTTTCTCAACAGCTATACCAGGTAAGAGGTGTAGACTGTAGGTACAACACAGTTCACTTATATACTTGTCTACAAGCATGGAATCTGGGAGTATGTGTAGAAATTTTCAGGTAGTGTTAACAATGATTTTCTCAACAGCTATACCAGGTAAGAGGTGTAGACTGTAGGTACAACACAGTTCACTTATATACTTGTCTACAAGCATGGAATCTGTGAGTATGTGTAGAAATTTTCAGGTAGTGTTAACAATGATTTTCTCCACAGCTATACTAGGTAAGAGGTATAGACTGTAGGTACAACACAGTTCACTTATATACTTATATACATCTACAAGCATGGAATCTGGGGGTATGTGTAGAAATTGTCGGGTAGTGTTAACAATGATTTTCTCCACAGCTATACCAGGTAAGAGGTGTAGATTATACTTAAGACACAGTCCACATTTATACTAATCTACAAACATACCATTGTACAAAGTAAGGCCATTGGGTAGTGTAATAATACATCGAAGTGACAGTTCACTGCAGTGACTAAGAAAGTTGTGAAAACTACAGGGATGTATTAGTTGTTAATTGACCTCTCTCTCTCTCACCCCCACCATATGCGCAACAATAACGTAATTACAGACCTGAATGTCCTTTGTTGGGACATATGTCCTACTGGTTTATAAATATTCACATTTGGTTCTATGCATGTGTCATGTTAAAATACTCCCGTATTGGTGGCCTGTTGCCATCAATGAAACCTGCATGCTGTTGTAATGGCCACTGTTGTCCCATATATGCATGTGTTCTGCTCGCTGTGCAGCTGTTGTAAATCTGGTGTCTTGGATTAATGTGAATACCTATGCATGCTGTTATAACTATTCCTGAATGCTGTTGACTATTACTAACTGATATCTTTCATAAAACTGCAACACTATAGCTTGTATGGGAAGGCTGGTCCCAAAGGACCCACCTGTCCCACCTCAGCTGGCCATGGCACCGGGCACCAGCAAATCTGGGGTCCAGCCTGAGACCTCCTTCTCCATTGGCCCTGCACCACTTTTGGGTTGAACTGCCAAAGGGGATGGGGCTTGCCCCCCCCCCCCTGGGAGCGGGTGTGGAGAGGTGCCTTTCACCTGCCATCAGGTCCTGGCCATAGGGAGCTCGACAAGGAGATTTGAGACCAGCTACACCATCTTGAGGGCTGCGTGGTGCAATTAGAGTGTGAGCCTGCCCCTCCTACCCAGCCCCCAGCAAAGCCACCTTTGAGGCCATGAAGTTGCAGTGGTGACTGTCCATGATTGGGGACCTCAGTCCCACTCTTTCCATTAGGGGGCTCATGGGCTTGCGACTTCCAAACACCCCTCCCCGTCCAAGGTGTTTACCCCCCACAAGTGTCATATACTGCCCCATATGTGTCTTGTTTGTCTTGTCTGTTAACCTACCCAACCTACCTCCCCAAATATACCTAATACCCCTCCCCAACATCCAACTCTCACCTGACAAAAAAGGAAAAGGGCAATCTGTTCTCACAAAAAAATATCGCCCCATACATAGCTGTCCATTTCACACACATGTCCACTGGGCACATGTAATCTGGTCTAATTGGCATCACAAAGAATTATTGTTGTCCTCATCTCCACCCAGGGGTTTGAGTGTCCAAATCTACCTCCAAATTCAGTGTATATGCACAGCTGTTGCTGTAGAAGAAATGGGCAGCTATGGACCTTCCCTACACCCTTCCTTCACATCCCTAGCTATTTTCCCTACTGTCTTTCCCTCTTTGTGTCCCTTTTTTCACCACTTTCCTATCAACCCCTTTTTCTTTTCTTTTAAAACAATTAGCACAGGGGTAAGTGGGAGTAAACACATTTAAGCAACAGTAAGCGGGTCTAAGCCTGTTTGTGTGGGGGCAAGCAATGCCTACACACATTAAGCAATTTAGAAGCTAACTGAGTGTAAGAAACTGTAACCGGAAGTTAGCAGTGCTTACCTCAACGCACACCCACGCAAACCCACTTACAACTGCTTTAAACTGCGTTAATCACTCTGTATCCAATGACCCGTGTTCTGCCCAGCAACAAAATAAACACCCTCTACAAGGCTCAAACCCAGGACATTGCACACCATAGACAAAATAATTTACCAGTAAGCCATATATGTAATACATAAGGCTGATGGTTTCAGAAACATAACATCCAGCCCAGTCATGCAACAGCACAGAGAATGTATACCGACATCTAGATGTATGTGTGTGTGTAAATATATTAATATCTAAACAGATACAACATATCTATATATATATATATATATATATATATATATATATATATATATATATATTAGAAATATATGCATATATATATATATATATATATATATATATATATATATAAATATATATATGAGCATATATACATACAAATGCCTACATCAGCATATATGTCTACACCTATATGTCTATATATACACAGCAAGTTACATATATGTACACATATATATCTATGTAGGTATATACGGACATAGTTTATATACGTAAGCAGATATATATATATCTATGTGTGTGTGTGTGTGTGTGTTTTTGTTGTTTGTCTCTCGGCTTTTCCCGGTTAGGGGTAGCCACAGCGGAAGTCCAGTCCACTAATGATTGGCAGTAGATTTTCATGAACACCGAGGTGCCAGCTTGACGTTCAACCTTCAACGAAGGTACGCCCATTTACACATGTCTTTCGAGCGCCCAGCCAACTGCGGGGAAGACATGCAGGCACCACACAGAAGGCACTCCCCTCTATATATATATATATATATATATATATATATATATATATATATATATATATATATAGCCACACATCTGTAGATAGCAATGGTAGTTTAACGAAAACAAATATGTCGACATGCACCGTTAATGGGGTTGAGATGCCCCAAACAATATACGTCTTGTATGAATAGGCATACCCCCCCCACAGCCAAACACGCCCATCCTGCAATACACTACCAAGTGTTACAGATCCCATAAGCAGAACCTGACATGACATGGGCACAGGATGTTAACAATACTGCAACCCTCCTGTATGATGTCAGGCTAGTATTGGTAATATGTTATGCAGTACAGTCTGGCTCTAATAGGAAATGTAAAATGTGGTAGCTGTCAACGTCCCCAGGATGCATATACACAGACACATTTATGCAGATACAGATATATATATATATATATATATATATATATATATATATATATATATAGGCATATACATATATACAGATATACATGTGACTAAACATACACACACAGAGATATGTACAGTAACATACATATGTAGAAGGTGCACACAATATGGAACAGCCACTATGCCTACAGTTCACACCTGAACAAGTGGACACTGTATGGGCCACCCATACAAATGACAATCATTGCCTGCAACATATACCCACAGAGAGGTCATAGGAAAAAACATCACACACAGGTTTGCAGAAATGGAAATCCTTTATTTGTGTACTATTACAGTTCTATATGCCATGTCATATAGCTGTTCAGACACTGACATCCATATAAACAGAGTAATGCAACTGTGAAACAGTTATACTAATACAGTAGTCTGGAAAGGTTCACAACTGTTGCTGCCCAGGCCAAGCCCTTCAAATTGTACAATAGTAAAGACAGACTGGGCTACAGGATACCAATCAACAGTATGTAATGCAGGTGTATAGTTCAGCAGCATCTATCTACACTCTGTACAAAATCACTAGGTGGAAAAGACTTCAGTTGACCAAATGGGTTGTAACTGTTACATACAAGGCATAACAGACACCATCACAATCACACTGACAAATAGAACAGTCTGTATGGTAGGAGGCAGGAGGCTTGCATCAACCCAATTTATGGGAGTAATGTAAATATAGGTGAAGTATACGGTACTGTACATCCAGATACCTTAAGGCAGCTCACCCCGATACCCCCACAGTTTGTAACAGCCTAGGTCATTTATGGTGCATCCCCCCAAGACTCAAAAATACAGGGCCATATACCACTGTTACATACACTGGCCTCTGGGGTGCATAAGGGTGCACATGTATTGTGTAGGTGAAGCCCACACATATATGACCCCACTGTATGTGTGGGAGATACAACAGCAGTGGACTGATGGCAGCAATGGCAGTGTGATATACACACAGCCCACTACAGAACAACCCCTGACAGCATGTCATATGTGCAAAGCTTGGTATGTAGGTGGAGTACAGAGGCTGGAACACAGGCCCATATATGGAAAACTGTTGCAATACACTAAGAAAGTTGCTGGTGTTACAGGATAGTCTGCAACATACCCTTAGCCAGGGAATTGAGGTTAGAAACATAAATGGATGTAGCCATGTACTGTGATAGCACTCAACACACACACTGCCAGTGAAATATCTGACAACAGGACCTGTGTGGTGGACAGACAAAACATGATAGGCACACCTCTGGCCACCAAGAGGATAGGCCCACAGTTGAGAGCTATGCAGACAGACTGCATTCCAAGGTAAACTAGTATGTACACACACACCCCATAACATCAGTACTATACAAAGCATAACACAACTCTACTCACACTCTGTCTGTAGTTCTGGAACCTCCTACAAATATGTAGCTGGCCTGAGTGTGCCAGTTCACCTTGAAGAGGTGTTGCTACCTGATGTCTGTAACACCGATGCCCAAACACAGGAAGGATGTTCATCACAGTGAGAGAGAGAGCGACAATGAGAGATAGAATGAGATAGAGAATGAGAGAGAGAGAATGAGAGAGAGAGAGAGAGAATGAGAGAGATGATGAGAGAGAATGAAAACCAGGCATTTGCTATTCATAAATACATCATTCCCACAATAGGTATATGAAGTATATGTACATGTATTAGAATGTAGAGCCTGCTCCATCATAATGGGATACATGATGTGGAACGAGTTATATGTGTCATCAGGTGTTGTTATGATGATGTTCAACTGAACAACTGCTATGGACAATAGTGTTTGTCCCTGTGGGTAGTGGGCCATAGCTGTAAACTGTGCAGGTCAGCACTGACAGACAAGATGTAAGCCATCATAGTGTGTGTTGTGTTATGGGAAATATGTATATGACATGGCCAATAGCTGGTGGTGGAAGTAATGCCATTATGATGGACATGGGGGAGCCATAGACCACCACTGGCAGGATACTCAGGTGAATCTGTAATGTAGCATGCCAGAATGCCATAGGTATATAATACGGTTACCTGCAAGCAGGTCCCACATATATCCCACTAATGGCAGGGCATGTCCATATGTGGTACCTGTCTGTGTTGTAACAAGGCAGGACAGTGCAGCTATGCAGGAAGGTGTTGTGAGATTATGGAGCTGATGTCTGAATGTACCCCACATATAGGTATGCATATGTGTACATTTGTCACATATATAATATATAAGGATAAATGTATAGCAGCATGTATGTCCAGAAATATACATATACCCATGTGTAGACATATATATGTGCACATATATACAACAAAACATATAACTACACATATATAGATATATACCTATATGCACATGTCTACATATGTACAAACACACACACAAACATATATGTATGTAAAGACATGTCCCCTATATCACTACCACAGTGATGTGTGCTATGTGCAAGGCAGCAGCAGACATAGCAATACACACAGATATCTACACCTGGCAGTGTGTGCACCATGAACCAGTATGTCACAAGTTAGTCCCTTTTTAGCACCACATTGCCCCTGTCTGTGAGGTATGCAATGGGAATATGGGGAAGTATGGCAGATACATATGTGAAGGTGTTCAGGATTGGTAGATATAGAGGACAGTCTACAGGGGTGGCATGGGACATATGTGGTGGGTAAACACCGTGGATGGTGTGTGTGGTCTGTGATGTGAACTCCCCATGGTCCCCAATATGGGCACATTGGGAACAAGGCTCCCACCAACAGCCACTCACAACAGCAGTCCACGTCCTGAAGGTGCCTGTTCTAGAGACTGAGCAGGAGGAGCATGTTGGCCGTGTGAATGTGTACTGGGTGTCTCAGACTGATGTAGCACATCCCTCATGTGTCTGTGGAGCCCGGTATGGAACAGACCCTAGACCTGAGCTCAGGGGACAGGAACATGTTGGTGTGTGCCCTGAGGGGGGGGCAACATCCCCTGGGTGGTTCCACCTGATGGTATTGCTGTAACAGTACATGAGGAGGCCCCAGTTTGGCACATACATGTAATGTGGCCAGGTATCATGGTCAGATGGGTGTGGAGAGGTAGATCAGCTGGCCAGTAGAACATATACATGTTATTGTGTCACTGTTATAGAACATTTGTTGGTAGTAATAGTCTACACAATCCCAGTGCATGTCCAACAGCATGCATAGATCTCCCCAATAACACAGACTGTAGGATGTGCAGCAATCTCATAGCAGCCATACTACGGGCATATATGTAACCATAGTGGCCCTGACAATGACATGCAAGTGAATAGTCTGTAACAGGCCAGCAATGGTAGTGTCCACACAGGGGACATGGCTACAATCACATAGCAGAAGATGTGGTACAATACACAATCTGTCCAAATGGTAGTTAAGCTGTAGCCATACCTACTGAGTTGTGTGTACAGTCTGTTGAAGCTGATATGGTGGGGGGTGACAGAGATGTGATTACAGACTGTGGTAACCTTGCCATATGAGTTGCTCAGGCCTGTTTCCATCTTTATGTCTTTCAGGCAAGATGTCACACAGCAGGTTACCTGTGTATTCAGTAGATGAACATGAGGTCATCATCAACCACCTGGTACAGCACTACCAGGTTCTCTTTGGCAGGACAGTCCATGACCATCAGGAGCGGACCGCCCTGTGGAACAATCTAGTCCACAGGGTCAATGATGTCAGCCTGCATAACCACAGTTATAAGAAGGTCCCGCATCACTGCAGCAACCTGCTTCTCAATGCCTGTCAGCATGCTGCTGCAGTCCAGGGGGATCACCTCGCCACAGGGGGGGGCCCTGCCAGACATCCCGCATGACACATGTGGAGGAGCTCCTGGCCAGCCTTGTGGCACCTGCCCATCTGGAACACCAACAACCACTGGATCCCTTCATGGAGGTGGGTGTCACCCACACACCAGCTGAGGAGTGTGCAGGTAAGGACACAGGGCACATCAGTAGACCACTGTTGTGTAAATATCCACAGTAATACAGGTAGAGCATTCATATCTGACATGTCATAGATATATTGTGTTGCTGCATTGTAGTGATAAACAGATGTCCAGATGTGGTAGTATTGTTGGAATTTACCATTGATGTATGGTAGTACTGCACCCAGCCTGTAGCAGTGGCACAGATGTGGCCACTGACATAGTATCTCTCACCCTCTTATGTAGGTCCCTCCAGGGTAACAACAAGGCAGCAGCCTGTAGCTGGTGAGTATGTCTTATGTAGATGCATGCCAACTCAGCGGACATGTAATGGTGATGGTATATTCCATGCACACATCTAACACAACTACACTGAATGCATGCTGTACATGTGCATGCATTGTTGCTGTGAAATGCACGGTCTCACAGGGGTGACCATGATGGGGTATTGAAAGGGTATGTCACACACCTGCATGACAACTAACATCCTGTCATTGTGGGAGGTATCCACAGGGAGTAACATACTGTTGGTAGACATGGACTACAGTACTGACATGTTCTGAAAAACACCCATATACAGTGCAACATCAGTGTATATACCTGTAGGACAATGCCAACTTCTGCAGAGATGCACTATGGCATAATGCATTACAGCAGTCTACATTATCAGCTGGGTCTAGGCTGCAACATGTGGTGTTCAGTGTATGGGTCACTGCAAGGTGATGCAAATGAGTAGGGCTTACCTGCCATGCATCTGCATAAAAGCTGAGGGAGGGGGGGTCTCAGCATGACACACCAGTGCTCTGCAGCAAGGATCCTAAGAATGGTAAGAATGGCTATATCTGCATATAGTCAAGTTCAGGACCTGTGGCAGCCATAACCCTACCCACACTGCAATAGTGATGGCATTGTCTGAGCACCATGAGATGTGTACATGAGTAGACCTTGCAATCATGCAGAATGGGGGACATGTGTAGGGTAGACTGAACATACACTGGCAATTGCAGAAGGCCCACACTGGTATACCCCTGCCATGAGCAGTGACTGCTGTAGTGCACACAACAAGAGGTGTGATAAACCACCATGATAAGGGTGTACACACATATGCCCACATGGTGTGTATGCATTGCAGTCGGTAGCCACACATCTAACACAATCTGTAGACACTGCATGTGAAAGTACAGGACATATTTATATATCAGGCTTGTGTACTGCTAAGATATGTAGTGCTGTGGTCCCATGGCAGATCAAGGATGTGTGTGTAAAATCAATAAATGGTGTGTACACTCCCCATAGCCATGGTATGCTCTAATAGTTGTCAGTGTAACCATTTCTGCAGTGGTCATACATGGTCTGTTGATGTTGACAGCTGTAAATCAGGCATCAGGCATTCACCAATGACAACAGTCCACATATCCGAGTTATGTGTTGCAGAAACAGATAGGGGCTTTGAGAAGTAAAGCTGACATAACTGACACAGTACTACACATTCTGCAATGGGTTGTACACCTGTGAGTTGTGGTGCACAGTACATGGTAGGGTGCAGAACAGGTGCACAGCAATACTGTGTTCATGGGTTGAGTTGTATCCAGGGGAAGGGGCATCACCTAGTCACAGCATATGCATTACTCACATGTATATTGTTGCTAGCATGGATTGACTTTAGCTGAAGTGCATGCTGTTCTGTAGCATATGTTCTGCATGTTGGCAGATGGGTAATAGGAGGACTGTGTGTATGATCATTGTACAACTTCACCTGTAGGTGTGTGTGTGTGCATCCTGGTGGTCAGTTAGTTTGCCTGCAGGATCACTCTGGTGAAGTGGGAGGTAGACTCATGTATGATGCGTGTGTGCATGTGTGTGTTTGTTTATGTGGCCATGTATGCACATGTGTGCTTGTGGGGTGTTCATACGACTGTACCCCCCTTTGAGACCATGCAGTACATGGACATGGACTGCCACATTACACACAAGAAATACCTGTCATGTAATATCAGGACAGCAAATAGTATAATATGGTCTGTAGCATGGAACAGGCATCCAGAGGAAAGGTAGAGTCCAGGTACACACTTAATAGTGCAGTCAGTAGAGAGGTCACCTACAATGCACGTATGCAGCTCTACAGATGCATTGGGGAAGTAATAGTCAACACCAGGGAGTGTATCCAAATATTACAGCTGACACATGATAGGCTGATGGAGCAGCATATCTGGCATGTACTGAGCATTACATACACATGACACACCAGTGGGAGCTATTATGGATACAACATACTAGCCCACACATGTAGGGGCCATGCACATCATTCCGGCCATAAAGAGGGTACATACCGAATTTCAGCAGTGAGGCCATGTAAATCCACTACACACAGGTCAGGCAGGTAAAATAACAACAGGTCTTGTGCTTTGGCCGCTTGTGTGGGTATTTTGAGGACTGTGATGGTAATAAGTGGTATCAATGTGTGTATGTTAACAAGTGTGATGCAGGATGGGGTAACACATGGACAAATACATGGGACTGTCTGTAAAACCATGGCCTGGTAGGTATTACGGAGATGTGTGTGTGTGTGTGTGTGTGTGTGTGTGTGTGTGTGTGTGTGTGTGTGTGCGCACTGTTAGGCAGTGCTGTACAAGTTTTAAAGTGCATTTTATTGTTTTCCCCCACAGTTGGTGAGGTGGGTCAGGGTCCCTCCTGCATGCAATCTGATGTAGATCTCCATACAGACACTGATGATGATGATGATAATGTTCAGGCACAGGTGTGGTTGTCAGGGGCCGACATTGTGCCAACATTTGATATCCCCCTTTTAGCCACCCCCCCCGCACACAGTTACAGTGCCTATACACACCCCATCACCAGTGGCCATAGCAGAGAGACAGCTGGCATTCAGTGGCAGTGCACAGGAAAGTGTGGTAGCCATGCCTACTGTGTCTGGTCACAGCAGACATAGCCAGATGTCCGGCAGTTTGCCACATAGGCAGATGTTTCAGGGTGCTCATTTTAGGGCCACTGGACATCATCCCCCTGGCAGAGGTGACATAGTGCAACCAGCAGAAGAATGTTTCATGCTGTAATGATGGTGCAGGCACGTATTGAGCATTACACCAGACAGGGCCTTAGGCTGCAGAGGGCTGCTCTTGCATCTGTAACCGACAACCTCCATGAACTGTCTTGTGCCATCCATCCTTCTACCAAACAAGTGGATAGATGGCATGATGAGATGATGACCCTCATCGGCCATGGTGTGTCTGTGCTTCAACATGTGGTGGGGATGTGGTGACACCCACGTGGATGTGGGCCAGCAACACCAACAGCTGGCAGTCAACTTGGGCATGCTAGGACACCAAGGGGCTCCTGTAGTGGCAGCTCCAGCAGTGCGGGGAGTGTGCTGTCCACACCACATCACAGCAGGCCACATGCACATGGTCCTGACCAGTCCCAGGAGTGACCTGGTACCAGCGGACAAATGTCATCAGCAGGTTTGAGTAGCACATCAATGCCTGTAGCTGGACGTGCCCACGGAACCATTGGCAGGCACATTCCACGTGTCCGTGGCCAGAGGCAGTGAACTTCACACCCTGCCAGGTATGGTCTGCAGCTGTCCATAAACACCTGTGTAAGGCAGCCACATGGCAGAACTGTGTGCATGCAGACCCACACACTATTCAAACACACCTAGGGTAACCTCATACCTACACACACCACATCACCTCAGCCAGGTCCACAGAGTACACCCCTCACCCACACACATGGTGTCAAATGTATGGCCCACCCCCAGCCTCTGGCAAACCAACACCACACCTTGTGCATATGATGATATATGTTCCCCATCCCAGTCATCCATACCATCAATGCAGGGTCATGCTGATATGGTTCTCATGCACACGGTGACTGTACAACAGTGTACTACAGTCCTGCAGTGTAACATGTTGTATGGAGTACAGTGTGAGGAATATTTGGCAAGTAGAGTAGCCCTCTAGCAATGATGCCTTCTAGCTGTTAGCAACACTGCTTGGTTGTGATCTCTAATATGTTATGCAATTGTGTTGTAGTTGTACATGTGTCAGTATGAGGATGCCCTGTGCATATGATGATACCTGTGCCCCATCCCTGTCATCCATACCATCGATGCAGGGACAGGCTGATATGGTTCTGATGCACACAGTGACTGTACAACAGTGTACCACAGTCCTGCAGTGTAACATGTTGTAGGGACTAGAGTGCGAGAAATATTTGGCAGGTAGTGTAGCCGTCCAGCAATGATGCCTTCTAGCTGTTAGTAACACTGCTTGGTTGTGGTCTGTAATATGTTATGCAATTGTGTTGTAGGTGTACATGTGTCAGCATGAGGATTGCCTGCACATATGATGATACCTGTGCCCCATCCCTGTCATCCATACCATTGATGCAGGGACAGGCTATGGTTCAGATGCACATGGTGACTGTACAAGAGTGTACCACAGTCCTGCAATGTAACGTGTTGTAGGGAGTAATCCAAAAACTCCAAGGAAAGGGTACCACAGAACCAGGAACCAATAAAACCACAACAGGCACCCAAAGAGGCAGAAGGTAATAATAAAACACGAGCCTGTAGGTGTAAGCAGCAGCAGGTTTAATCACATAAACGCCACACAATACAAAGTGTTTTCGTCCACCAGACTTCCTCAGATGTAAAATGAAAGAATGAAGGCTGTGCCTGCTTATATACCCCTCCCAATCTAATTAGTAGTTAAAACAATTGTTTAATTGACACCAATTAAATCCTGTAACTAAAATATTCATGACAACCTACCAACTTTCCACAAATAGAGATGAAAGTAGATAAAAACATGCACATTTTTTAAAAGCACTTTAAAATAAATATATAAATACTAAAACCATCACAATGTGTTGGACAGATAAATAAACTTGAATCAAAAACCAACAAAAAGAACTTGCAAAACATTATATATACTTATTTTATAGTTTTGCAGCTCTCATTTTTAAAATAGGGGCAATGGATATGTATTCATTCAGCCCTGGGAATCTATTGGCTTCCAATAACAACTGCCAAAATATTTCTCTCACCTCTATCCTATTTTCCCACGCCCCCCCCCCCCTCACATCACATTGCACCTTCTCTACAACAAAGAAGCCCCATTTTGCTTGGGGACATGTCAGTGTATGTTTAAACAAGGCATTTTTAATATCTTCGACTCTAATAGTATATAAATGCTCATAAAACCTCCTTTTGAGTTTACAAGTAGTTTTTCCAATGTAAAATGCACCACAGGTTTTACATAGGGCCAAATAAATCAAGCCTTCACTATTACAGTTGTTAAAACTACTACTCTGAATCTGATGGTCTCTTGACAGGATGTATACAGAATCCTGTCTAAGTATATATGGGCATTGGGCACATGCCCCACATTTGTAGGTTCCCAATTTCTTACATGAAACAATAGAACCATTATACTCCAGCAAATCCTTGAGGTTCCTGCCTTTTTTATTTGTAAATCCTAGGGTGTTGGTAAACAAAACATCCAACTCTGAATAACACCTAAACCTGCTCCAGTGTTGAGTAATAATGTTTTTAACCCTAGAGGTATTCTGATTATAAAACATCACATAGTTACCCCCAAGGTTTCTTGATTTCATCCCTGGTAACATCACCCCTGGTTGTTGTGTGGTACTCTGCACATTTATTGGTACTATCACACTGGTATCTCCTGTTCCCAAAATAGGGGCAAACCTATCCTTTCTCCCATTCTTTACTTCCTCCAAAACCTCATCAATTAAATAGTTAGGATACTTCCTAGATATAAACATTTTTTTGACTCTCTGACTTTCGTCTTCGAAGTCCAAGTCCAAAGAGGTCATCCTACAACTACGGACAAATTTTTGGAGATAAAAATTAAAAGATATTTGGGATAGGGCCAATGGTATACTTAAGGACTCCTGGGAATTTTTGAGAAGCATTAATAGTAACATGTATTCAGATTCCTTAATATTTGTAACCCTTGATATTCAGGATTTATTTAATGTGATTCCACATTCTACAGGGTCAGAATGGTTCCAGGATGCCATTCACCAACATGGAAAACTTGACCACAATACTTTTCTGGTTTATACAGAGTTGATGGATTTGGTATTGAAACACAACTTTATATTTTTTGAGGTTGAGTTGTTTAAACAGATCCAGGGAGTGGCCATGGGGGCAAGTTGTGCCCCTACTTATGCCAACATTGTGCTCATGGTTTGGGAAGAGAAGTTTGTGTTCCAGTCTGAATATGCACAATATTGGGTATATTACAAATGTTACCTGGATGATATTTGCATTTTTTGGAAAGGTAGTATGGAAAAGTTAACAGAATTCATAGACTATCTAAACCATACCACTAATTTTTTGAAATTTACTTCCCATACTACACATGACTATATGAACTTTCTGGACGTCACTATTAAAAAAGACGTCCTAGGGCAGCAGTTTACATCTAATGTACATAGAAAGGAAACCTTTTCTAACTCGCACCTATATTTCACTAGTTCCCATCCGTTTAAACAGAAGAGAAGTATTATCAAGGGACAATTTGTCCGTAGTTGTAGGATGACCTCTTTGGACTCGGACTTCGAAGACGAAAGACAGAGAGTCAAAGAAATGTTTATATCTAGGAAGTATCCTAACTATTTAATTGATGAGGTTTTGGAGGAAGTAAAGAATGGGAGAAAGGATAGGTTTGCCACTGTTTTGGGAACAGGAGATACCAGTGTGATAGTACCAATAAATGTGCAGAGTACCACACAACAACCAGAGGTGATGTTACCAGGGATGAAATCAAGAAACCTTGGGGGTAACTATGTGATGTTTTATAATCAGAATACCTCTAGGGTTAAAAACATTATTACTCAACACTGGAGAGCAGGTATAGGTGTTATTCAGAGTTGGATGTTTTGTTTACCAACACCCTAGGATTTACATATAAAAAAGGCAGGAACCTCAAGGATTTGCTGGAGTATAATGGTTCTATTGTTTCATGTAAGAAATTGGGAACCTACAAATGTGGGGCATGTGCCCAATGCCCATATATACTTAGACAGGATTCTGTATACATCCTGTCAAGAGACCATCAGATTCAGAGTAGTAGTTTTTCCAACTGTAATAGTGAAGGCTTGATTTATTTGGCCCTGTGTAAAACCTGTGGTGCATTTTACATTGGAAAAACTACTCGTAAACTCAAAAGGAGGATTTATGAGCATTTATACACTATTAGAGTCGAAGATATTAAAAATGCCTTGTTTAAACATACACTGACATGTCCCCAAGAAAATGGGGCTTCTTTGTTGTAGAGAAGGTGCAATGTGATGTGAGGGGGAGCCGTGGGAAAATAGGATAGAGGTGAGAGAAATATTTTGGCAGTTGTTATTGGAAGCCAATAGATTCCCAGGGCTGAATGAATATGTATCCATTGCCCCTATTTTAAAAATGAGAGTTGCAAAACTATAAAATAAGTATATATAATGTTTTGCAAGTTATTTTTGTTGGTTTTTGATTCAAGTTTATTTATCTGTCCAACACATTGTGATGGTTTTAGAATTTATATATTTATTTTTAAGTTTTTTTAAAAAATGTGCATGTTTTTATCTACTTTCATCTGTATTTGTGGAAAGTTGGTAGGTTGTCATGAATATTTTAGTTACAGGATTTAATTGGTGTCAATTAAACAATTGTTTTAACTACTAATTAGATTGGGAGGGGTATATAAGCAGGCACAGCCTTCATTCTTTCATTTTACATCTGAGGAAGTCTGGTGGAAGAAAACGCTTTGTATTGTGTGGCGTTTATGTGATTAAACCTGCTGCTGCTTACACCTACAGGCTCGTGCTTTATTATTACCTTCTGCCTCTTTGGCTGCCTGTTGTGGTTTTATATGTTGTAGGGAGTAGAGTGTGAGGCATATTTGGCAGGTAGTGTAGCCGTCCAGCAATGATGCCTTCTAGCTGTTAGTAACACTGCTTGGCTGTGGTCTGTAATATGTTATGCAAATGTGTTGTAAGTGTACATGTGTCAGCACGAGGATGGCCTGCAGTCATATTGCATAACGAGGTATGTCACTTTGCTGACACCATGGCAGTGACATATCTGGGGTACAGTCAAATATATTTCACAGGATACTATACTGGGTATTGCCTGTGCTACATGGACAGGTGGCCCGCGGCGGAGTGTATATCCTGCAACCTGATGTAGACCCATCCACATATACGCACACTGTTACTTGCCAACACTAGGACTAGACCTCTTCCTAGCAATATTGTGATGCTGATGTGTGTGGCTTACATTGCACAAAAACTGCTTTAGCCATTCTGTATTCAACAGCCCTTGTTCTGCCCAGCAACAAAATGAACAGCTCTTGCATGCTATGAAGTCAGGACCCTTTAAACTGAAGTCACAGCACATAACCACTACACCATGATCACTGTGGAGACAGCTGTTGTTTTACCAATATAGCTGTCAGTATACATATTGAGTAGTATTGAACAATTGCCTTTACTTCCTAGATTGTGTAGTCCTTGTTATTAATATGACTGTTGCATCACATATGTTGTTTTATCATAAAATACACATAGCAGATACAAACGGTGAGATACATGAGGGAGGGTATACACAACCGTGACGTTTACTCATGACAGGAATATGGTTGTATACATATCATAGGTGTATATATGTATACATGCACGTACACATGTATACTCATACATGTCGGTATACACATCTATATAGTGCTAAATATATATATATATATATATATATATATATATATATAGCCATGTGTACATCTCTTCGTATGTACATATGTATATAAATACATATATGTATATAAATACATATATGTATATACACATATGTGTATATATAGGTATACATATATGTACATATAGATATATGTGTAAATAGCTATATATGTATGCACATCCTTTGTGTGCAGATATGCCTAGTTATGTTCGTATATATATATATATATATATATATATATATATATATATATATTTATATATATATATATATTTATATATATATATATATATATATATATATATATATATCTGTAACTATATGTGAATACGTATCTATTCTGATATACCTACTACTGGCAATATATCTGTAAATATCCACACATATATGTGCATATGTATCACTGTATATATATGTGTAGACATATATTGCTCTGTATATGTCTATATCTGGGTGTGTATATGTATATCTATGTACATATACATACCCATCTATATATGTCAATATGTATATGTGTAATCATATATATAGATATCTGGATAGTTATATATACATATATTTTCACCATATGTCCTGGACATGGAGTTTAGCCCTACCCCAGCCCCTATAGTCCCAAATTTGTAGTGCAAGGGGATGTCAGGTATGTATAGCAGGTATATTAGTGGACTATTGATACTGTAATTGGGATTGTCTTCATAGACATGGTGTAGGTGGGAGATCACATCTGCTTTCCACGTGTGCCATTGGCTACTGACAGACATCCTAAGGATATCATAGTCAAGTACCGCTGCTAGCACATAATGCCCCTGTGGACTGCAGCAGAGATATTGGCCAATATATGTGGACATTCTGAAACACTCTCTATAGTCCAGAGGTATACACAGTACCCCTTAGTGCAAAACATGTGTACCATGCCTATCAATATGGATGTTAAGAACCATGTAGATGGGTATAACACATAACGACTGGTATACATATGCCACCATAAGTTATGAATTGACACACCCCTGTCTGGCCTGACACATAATAACTGGTGGTACAAGGGTGCAATGGCCACATACTACCCAAGAGATATTGACATACATCTGTACAGAATCCCACCGCTCTATCTGACATACATGATGATTAAGGGAGGCCCAGCAGCAGTACATCTGGCAAGTATCTGCACATGACATCTCACTGGGTATGTACACTAAGCTGCTAGGCATGTAACAGTGCACTGTGCAGGCTACAGGCAGACGGGCTCAACACTGGCCTACATCTCTTATGGGGGAATGCACATGTACCTGCATATATAGCAGGCTCTTCAGGCATATCACAGCACAGGGTAGGATATACCTGTGTGAAAGTGCATAACCGCAACCAATGTGAACACAGCCACAGCCACATATGGTAAGCTAGCATAATATTGCAGTATATGTACTATCTGTTCAACACCATCCTCATATGTGCCACTCACAGACTAACCCTACATATACTGAGCTGCTACACGGTTTGGTCTGCTGGCTGTCTGTGGTATGGGACATGTGTGTATGGCCCCACAAACATGTAAGTCAAATTGATAACATACAGTGGAGCAGCATGTAACATCAGATAGGACGGGACCTACAACAATGACATATACCACAGTCTGTACACAGGCCAAGGTACATATTAACAATACACACACTGTCGACATTCACCATAGGTACACAGACCTCAGTACTGTACAAATGACCACAGAATGTCCAGGTTATGTCATCACATATAACCCTACTGTACATAACATGTGTAGCAGTCTGATATTTCACTGGCTTGTTATCAGATATGATGACACTAATGACGGTGTACAGCACATATGCACCTCTTAATGCATGACATATGTACAAAGATTGACAGAGTTGTGGCTGGAAGCACATACACAGGGCCAATATTTACATGTTGTTGTGATAACCTTATACATTTACTGTTGTAACAGGGTTTGTTGCAACATATGTCCTATGAGGGATATGAAGTCAGTAACTGTCACTGCTTTCACCATCTACAGACTGCAATCCTCACACTACCTGCTGCAGTTCACATACACATGCTTTGTGGGTAACACATGAAACCAAGGGCACAACACACTGCCCAGTCTGCAGATGACCCTACAGATGGGGATTTCTCATAAACATAGGTATTGCAGGTATTAAAACATGTAGGACAGCCATATCCATACACACACACACACTGTTAAACCAACATTACTCCACATGCAGTATAGCAGCACTTACAGTCTGTAGTCAGGTCAGGCGCATCCCCCTCCTGTGTGTTGTCCTGTTTCCACAGTGTATGTTGTTAGAGGTAAATCCCCAATTCATCTGAGATGCTGTTTGCCAAAGAACAGATCTAGTTCCTGCTCACAGTGAATGAAAAGGGCCACCACCAACATGATGTTCCTAGATATTGGAGTGTGTTTCCATGCGATTAGCTGTGAGAATGTTACCACAGCTGTTCCACATGCAATCAGCTAGAGGAGAGCTGCAATTCGTGCAGAGGCCGTCAGCTGATCATGAGCATCACTTAAAATACACATGTTGATGCCTAAGCAAAGCAGGTGTAGGCCTACACATCCACCAGAGGGGGAGTGAGAGAGGCAGACAGAGGCAAAGACAAGTCAGGGAGGGGTGGGAGAGTAAAACCTAAGCAAGTTTGTGTCACACACCTACCAGCACAGGGTATCAAACCCCTGATGACTATGTAGTGCTCTCACATTTCTATGCAGTTATTGGATGCACCACATAGGTTACATGTTATGGAGCCCTCATAATGTATATGTGATGGTGAGTGACATCTGTGACAGGGCTATGGTAGCTATATGGTAGGTGTAGTACACATGCCTGTCCACATGAAGAGGTGCCAGCCTCAACACAGCCACATTCTCACAGGGACGCACACACATCAACACACTTGGCAGGGCCGGGAATACAATCCATCACTAGTGAGATTGCCACAACACATTACTGTGCAGGTATCACATGCACCACAGGGGTCATACAGAGGTGATATGGGCAAAGGGTATGGAGAGGTGTCTGACATCAGACAGCATGCTTCAGTATGCCAATGGGGGTTGTAGTGAGTGTGGATGTGATCATGTGCATCATACAACACACACACAAACACACAGGGTGCCAGTACTAACATGCATGGGTGCATTTCTGCACGGGTGTATGGTGCCGACTGTGCCAGATAGCTATACAAGGCTAGGTGATGGGTATACCTTTGCATCAGACCACATGACAATGGTCAGAATTGTGGCTCAGGGTGGTAGTTTTTGCATTTGCACACACAGGTGGGTATTGCATCCCCTATCCAGTCACCTGGGTGACTACTGTGTGTGGTCAATGCTGTGCATCTCTTGCATTGTATGTGTTCCTTAATCCATGATATGGACGGTGTCTGGGATGTGCACACCTCCCACATGAATGTACAGTGACATGTGGAACTGTACCTGGGGTGTCTGGCCCATGTTCTGTACACAAATTATCATTGGATGTGCCAGTCTTGGCCACCTGTGGCAGGAACTGGTAATGGATCGCAGGTGTACCCTGCATCTATTTTGATAGCATGCTAATGGCATTCCCTGGTGTCAGTGGCATGTGTCCATACAGGGCATGTTTGCAGGCATGGTATGTCCTTTGTGGGTCACATGTGATGGCACCACAGGTGTTGCAGCTGTCCAGTGGGGAACATGGGGAATGTGCACTGTCTGCATGCACGTGCCTATTGGACAGATGGACAGTGTGCCATGCCCTCTGTAGCCCACTGCAGTCACTCCATAGTTACTATCAGTGGCCAATATGCAGTGTACTACCCACATATTGGCTGTTTCCTAGGCATGTGTGTGTGTGTATGGGACATGGGTTGAGACTGTGCCATGGATAATACTGGGGTTTCTAACTGTGATTGCCTGGCCTTGATGTCATGTATGGGTATGGATCTGCACCCCAGCCTCTAGGCTATTTCACATCTGTTATCCCTGTATGGTGGACATTGTGATATGTACTAGGGCCACCATATAAGAAATTTGCAAAACCCACTCCACATTGGGCCCAGGTATCACACACTCACACAACCTCCACACAGGATAGAAGTTACACACACACGCACCTGTCATGTCTGGGAGTAGAACACTACAGCACTATGCAGTTATAGTATGTGCCACGGAGACTACTGGAGTACTTCTTCCCCAAAGGTGTATATTACATTGGATGACATCAGCAGGATTGGCAAAGTAGGGCATTCGACTTGTAGTGAGCGTGGCTAGGCTAAAATGCATTGCTCCCTGCACAGACATTGAAACACACACAAAACATCCTCAACCAACATGTGTGGGTATAGAACACCTAACAGACATCTATAGCACACTGCAGCATGGAGCTGTTATGGGACGCACCACATGGATTACTGGAGAACGTCTTCACCAAAGGTGTATTTCACATTGAATGAAATCAGCAGGATTGCCAACGTAGGGCATTTGAAATGTACTGTATGTGACTAGCCTAAAATGCAGTGCTCCCTACACAGACATTGAAACACACACAAAACATCCACAACTGACATGTGTGGGTATAGAACCCCTAACAGAGGTCTATATCACACTACAGCATGGGGCTGTTAAAGGATGCATTATGGAGATTACTGGGCTACATTGTTCCCAGAGGTGTATTTCTAGGTGGATAACATCAGCAGCCTTGCCAAAAATGAGCGTTTGAACTGTAGGGAGTGTGACTACTCTAAAAAGCATTGCTCTCTACACACATAAATGTGCCATGTTTGGGAATAAAACAGCTACCTAACTAATCACACTACAGCAGTATACAGTTACAGGAAGCACTATGGAGGTTACTGAATCACAGCTTCCCAGAGATGTATTTCTAGGTGGATGACATCAGCAGCCTTGCCAAAGAATAGCATTTAAATTGTAGGGAGTGTGACTAACCTACAAAGCATTGCTTTCCACACAGACAGTGTCAGACAGACACACACACGCACTTGCCAAGTCTGGGACTAGAACAGATATCTAACTAATTTATCACACTACCACAGTACGCAGTTACAGGATGCACTATGGAGATTACTGGGCTATAGCTTCCCAGAGGTGTATTTCTAGGTGGATGACATCAGCGGCCTTGCCAAAGATAAGCATTTGAATTGTAGGGAGTGTGACTACCCTAAAAAGCATGGCTCTTTACTCAGAGTCAGACAGACACACTCACAAACACTTGCCAAGTCTGGGATTAGAACAGCTACTTAACTAATTTATTACACTTCAGCAGTACACAGTTATAAGACACGCTACAGAAATTAATGGAGTATAGTTTCCCAGAGGTGTATTTCTAGGAGGATGACATCATAGCCTTGCCAAAGATGAGCATTTGAATTGTAGGGAGTGTGACTTCCCTAAAAAGCATTGCTGTCTCCACAGACAGACACACAAACACTTGCCAAGTCAGGAATTAGAACAGCTGCCTAACTCTTTAATCACACCACAGCAGCACACAGTTACAGGATGCGTTACAGAGATTACTGAGCTACAGCTTCCCAGAGGTGTATTTCTAGGTGGATGACATCAACAGCCTTGCCAAAAATTAGCATTTTAATTGTAGGGAGTGTGACTACCCTAAAAAGCATGGCTCTCTACACAGACAGACACACACACACTCTTGCCAAGTCTGGGATTAGAACAGCTATCTAATTAATTTATCACACTACAGCAGTACGCAGTTACAGGACACGGGACAGAGATACTGTACTACAATCTTCCCAGAGGTGTATTACTAGGTGGATGACATCAGCAGCCTTACCAAAGTTGAGCATTTGAATTGTAGGGAGTGTGACTACCCTAAAAAGCATTGCTCTCTACACAGACAGACACACACACAAACACAGCTGCTATGCCTGGGATTTGAACTCCTACTTAACTATTTTATCACACTACAGCAGTATGAAGTTATGGTATGTGTCACAGAGATTATGGGGCTACAACTCTCCCAAGGGTGCATTTCACAGTGGATGACCTCAGCAGGCTTGTCATAATAGGGCTATGGAGAGGGCAGTGTGTGTGTGCATGGGCCACAACCCATTCATCTAGAGGTTGGCATGCCACATGCGGGTACACACAGGGTCATATTTCACGGGTACGTGTATACAGCTGCTAGATGACTACTTCCTTTTACAGTCATGTTTCACAGCTGGCACGTGCACCAGTAGTCTGTAATGCTGACAGATACTGATGGCTAGTATCTGCAGTGAGTGACATCTGAACCTCATGTGGTTGGGGCCCTTAAGCTGTGTGCTAGGTGGGACAGGCCCGGATGGCTCCTTGTCACAATCACCCTCTTCCAGACATCTATGTACATCTACCTTTGGCTTGCATATATGTCTGTATTCCTATCCACTGTGTGTGCAAGGCATGTGTGGTGCATACTGATGAGTGTCTGCACTAACAACTGCAACTTCCAGATATGTCTGGTCCACTGGTTCGTGTGTTTAAGTGTGCGAGCATGTCCAGTATGACCTTTCAGTATGTTGTTGACTGACTTTGCCTTCATTTCTCTAAGTGTGTGTGCATTCCCAGTTGGGCCTTCTGTATTTAATGTGTGGACTGAGTCCAGATAATTTGTACTGTAGTGTAGACCTTGGTGTTGTACACCGACAAGTGGCATGCTGTTTCTGCAGGGTATCCATCAAGCATTTGGCATTGACTGTTCTTACATTTCTGCATAGGATGGTGGGGGGCTCAGCTGACTATTTCTACTTTTCTACACAGGATGGGGGGGCACACCTGATTGTTATTACATTATTATATAGGGTGGGGGCACACCTGTCTATTTCTACATTTCTACACTGGTTGGGGGGGCACACCTGTCTGTTATTACATTACTACATAGGGGGGCACACTTGTCTATTTCCACAGTTCTACACATGATTGGGGGGCACACCTGACTGTTATTACATTACTATGTAGGATGTGGGGGGCACACATGACACTTGTTCAAATTTGCTATGACTGTACTGGTATGTCAGGTACCCCATTTCATTCTGTATGGTTAACTGTCATGCTGACTAGAGGCATACCCAGTGTACTACAGATTGTGGCTTTGGTTGCCCTACATATTATTCTCTGACTTACTACTCTTCAGAACTAACATCCCACTGCCTGCCCTGCTGTAGTCTGTCTGTGTAGACCTGGGGGGGAGGTTAACCATAGCCATCATTCAGAGGCCATGGCACAGGCTCTGTTTGGGTTTGTCTACACCTGTCCTGCTGGCTGAGACTGTTGTTGGGTATGTGAACCATCCTGACTGGCATGTGTGGGTCATATGGACACACATGTCACTCAGCACATTTCCTGCAGTGGGTTTTGTCACTCTGTGAAGTACTGGCTACTATGGTGTCTCCAGTATGTGTTACAGATGTCATGGTGCCACTATGGGTGTCTACTGTCTGCTGCCATAACATTCAGCCACCCATTTCCCTTGCATGCTCACATCCATACCATAGATACAGGTAACGACACATTCTACTCCATTTGGCAATTGGTAGGTTGATTGACTTGAGGGTGTGCCAGACTTGTGGATGGAGCTGGAGGGCTGCCTATGTTGGATGTACATAGTACACTCCCTATACATGGTTGAGCAAAGTTAGTGTCATGTTTGGCATCCCTTTCACTGTATGTATGAGTCAGAGAGAGGTGTCATTCCCTGGGTACCTACTGTGTCAGTGTATGTGCTATGTGTTGTCTCTTTGCCGCAGCCTCGGTATACTGGGCACATCTCCATCTGCCTACTGGGGCAGGCTCAGGTTGTTCCTCCTCTGAGTCACTCTGTGCCTGTGCAAGCCTTGGCATTGGTGGGGGCTGTTTGGCCCTGCCTCATGCTGTTCCTGCTGCAGCTGTTTCCGCAGGATCATATTGTGTAGCATAGCACATGCAATAACAATCTGGGTACATGTAGCTGGTAAGTACTGCAAGGCTGCACTGGATGTGTCCAGACACTGGAACCATGACATGTGCATCCCAAACACATGCTCTTTTATAAGTCTGGTCCGTGAGTGTGCCTCATTATGGCATTCTTGTTCAGGTATATGTGCATTTCTGATGTGTGTCATCAGCCCCGGCTCCAGTGTGTAACCAGCATCCCCCACTAGGTGACCATAGGGGATGTCTCCATTGGCAAATCTCAGGTACAGCTGCATCAGATGCCATATGTGGGAACCGTCATAGCTTCCAGGGCAGCTAGCACACACATTCATTATAATGCCCAGGGTATCACATACAACCTGGCAGTTGATGGAGGGGATGCCCCTGCAGTTGATGTAGACCCTACCCTGATCACTGGTTGGTACTTTGATGCATATGTGCATGCACTCTATAGCACACACTACCTCAGGGTATTGTGCTGTTTGGTGGAAGAGATGCATATTGCTGGTCAACACCTCATGGGTGTTGAGGAAATATACATACTCACTGGCATGTGCTGTCATGGCATCCAGGAACTGGTGGAATACTACGGATGCTGATGCCTGTGAGATCCCCATGATATCCCCAACTGAGCTTTGGGAGGTACCTGTGGCTAGTATTCTTAGGCCTACACATACCTTGATATCCACTGGGATGGGTTCCCCTCTGTCAATTTGGTGTGTCAGGTGTGGCCGGCACGGCTCAACAATTTGCCGTAAGAGGTCTCTGTCCACCATATAGTGCTCCACTATCTCCAGCCCCTGGTAGGTTACCCTTGGTCTGTACACTTTTCTCTGTCTCATCACTGTGTGTTGATCGGTGGCAGTCACATCCTCACCACCCTCAGCCTCTTGCATATGTTGTTCTATGTTGCCTGCTGCAGCCCTTCTCATTTTTAGGTTTGTTTGTTAAAATGTCCCCTTTTGTATACACCGGTAGTGTAGAGTGTGGGAAAAAAAGAGGGGAAGGTGTTTGCTTAGCTTATAGTAGTGTTCTGGGCTGGGCTGGTCTGCTGCCTGTATAATTGGATGATTCTGATACACTTCACCTGCCAGCTAAGCTAGTTCTCCTTGATTACCTTCCTACTGCTGTTTTCCCTTCCCATTGCCTTTCTGTTTAAGCCCTTGTGTGCGCTGAGCAAACAGAGTGTTCAAATGTGCACACTGCTGCTATTTCCTGGTTTAACTTCTTTTTTCTCCCTGTAAAACCCAATACGTGGTGCACACACCCGCTTAGGCAATGTAAAGAGTGCTAGGCAGAGGCAGACACACCCCCTTGCTTAGCTGTGCTTAGCTAGGAGCAAACCTGAGCCACAGGGATCCAATCCACTTACAGTATGCCTGACACCCCCCATGATGTCACCTAACTCCTAGGCTTGCACCAAGCTGTTTCTACTGATACACTGTTGGAACCTGACTCACATGCTGGTGAAAGCTGGGATTTACTATCCTTCCCCTCATTTGCATAGGATTGCCTGCTAATGCATAGTTATGTGTCTCACACTGAGCCTCCCCCTTTAGCAACCACTACTCACTGGCCAGGTTGTCTTCTGCCTGCCATTGACTTGCATGGCAGAATAGTGGTTTTAGTTAGACTGCTTATTTTAGGATCATTTTATTATTTTCCCCCTGATTCTGTTTCTGCTGCCCTACTCTTAAAGAGCCGAGATTGGCTAAAAAAAAATAAAAGTTGATTTTTGTATTTTTTTTTTGTTGTTGTTTGCAATGCCAGTGGCCTTATACTTGGCCATTGGCATGCTTACTACATGATATGCAGCCTTTATTTGGGGTTGTCACAGCTCTGTTTTGGATTTTGCCGAAATGTACTCGGTTGCTAACAGAGTACATTTCTGCATAGAGCACCAGTCTTGCACGGACTGTTGCAAGCTTCCTGGATTGCATAATCACCTAATTTGCATAGATTTAT
>NC_056742.1:207841600-207854100 GCF_019279795.1 Protopterus annectens | reverse complement strand
AAACAGTCAGGTTAATTTGCAGTGATAGGCCCTGGTATCTCGGATGTATGTCTGTCTGTTATGTGTCTGTAAATGTATATATGACGGTATGTGTCACTACGTGTTGTCCAAATACACCCATCACATCCCCCATTAGCATACCATACATGTCTGTGGATGTTCTGCATGTAACATGTTACCTGGGACACACCTCACCCTAAATGCTGTGTGGTGTGTGCAATGTAAGCCACACATGTCAGTATCCATACATAGCTAGGTAGGGGTCAACTCTCAGTGCTGCCAAGTAACAATGTGTGTATATGTGGATGGGTCTACATCTGGTTGCAGGGTATACACACCTCAGCGGGTCAACCATCCATGTGGCACAGGCAGTAACTGGTTTAGTAACCTGTGACATGTGTTCAACTGTACCCCAGATATGTCACAGCCATGGTGTTACCACAGTGACATACCCAGTTGTGGAATATGACTGCAGAACATCCTTGTGCTGACACATGTACACCTACAACACAAATGGATAACATTATAGAGACCACATCCAACCAGTGTTACTAACATCTATACGGCATCATTGCTGGATAGCTACACTACCTACCATATATGCATTACACTCTACTCGCTACATGTTACACTGCAGTACTCTGGTACACTGTAGTACAGTCACTGTGTGTATCAGAACCATATCAGCCTGTACCTGCATTGATGGTATGGATGACAGGGATGTGGCACAGGTATCATCATATGCACAGGGTGTGATGTCGGTGTGCCAGAGGCTGAGGGTGGGCCATACATTTGACACCATGTGTGTGGGTGAGGGGTTTACTGTGGAGGGCTGGGTGAGGTGATGTGGTGTGTGTAGGTATGGGGTTGCCCTAGGTGTGTTTGCATAGTGTGTGGGTATGCATGCACAAAGTTCTGCCATGTGGCTGCCCTACACAGGTGTTTCTGGACAGCTGCAGAACATACCTGGCAGGGTGTGTAGTTCAGTGGCTCCAGCCGTGGACACATGGACTGTGCCTGCCAGGGCTTCCAAGGGCACATCCAGATACAGGCCTCAATGTGCTACTCTCACCTGCTGACAATTGTCCGCTGGTACCAGGTCTCTCCTGGGACTGGCCAGGACCACATGTATTTGGCCTGCTGTGGCGTGGTGATGACAGCACACACCCCTGCACTGCAGGGGCTGCTGCTGCCACTACGGAAGCCCGTTGGTGTCCTAGCACATCCACATTGACTGCCAGCTGTTGGTATTTCTGGCCCACGTCCACATGGACGTCGCCGCATCCCCACCACACTTTGAAGCATGGGCACACCACAGATGATGAGGGCCAGCATCTTTAGATGCTGTCTATCCATGTGCTTGGTATAAGTATGAATGGCACCCGACAGTTCACGGAAGTTGTCGCTTACAGATGCGAGAGCAGCCCTCTTCAGCCTAAGGCCCTGTCTGGTGTAACATTTCGTATGTGCCTACACTGCCATTACAGCCTGAAACAAGCGCCTGCTTGTACCAGCTATGTCGCCTATGCCAGGGACATGATGTCCAATGGCCCTACCATGAGCACCCTGGGACATCTGCCTATGTGGTGCCCTGCTGGTCATCCAGCTATGCCTGCTGCAACCGGACACAGTAGGCATGGTTACCACACTTCCCTGTGCACTGCCAACAAATGCCAGCTGTTCCTCCGCTATGGTCACTGGTGATGGGATATGTTTAGGCAGTAAAACTGTGTACGGGGTTGGGGTGGCTAAAAGGGGGATATCAAATGTTGGTGCAGTGTCAGCCCTGACAACCCAACCTGTGCCTCAACAGTACTATCATCATCTTCGGTATCTGTATGGACACCAACATCAGATTGCATGCAGGAGGAACCCTGACCCACCTCGACACCCATGGAGGAAAACAATAAATGACTTTAAAACCTGTACAGCATTACCTAACAGTACACACACACACACACGCACGCACGCACACACGCACACACACACACACACACACACACACACACACACACGCACACACGCACACACGCGCACACACACACACACACACACACCTCTCCATGGCTTTACAAACAGTCCCACATATATGTTCATATGTTACCCCATCCTGCATCACACTTGCTAACATACACACATTGATACAACTCCTCTCTGAGACAGCTATACTATTCAACACATACTTCATAGACACCATCACCAGCCTAACTACTACCTTCCCACCCATCTCCCTTGACACTTCAAATTCTCCACCCGTCTACTACACCTCAAACAACACACCCATCTTCTCATTATCTCCCATCAGCACTTCCACCATCCAAAAACTACTTCATAAACTCAAACCTTGAACTAATACTCCTGACGATCTACCTGCAGAATACCTACAACTAGCAGCCCCTTCCATAGCCTACCCTATCAGCATACTCCTTAACAGGTCCATTCAAGAATCCTGTATATCAGACATCTGGAAAAAATAATTTGTCATTCCTCTACATAAAGGTGGCAACAACTTTAACATTTCAAACGTCCGTCCCATTGCCATTCTTTCCCCCATCTCTAAAATACACAGCTCATCAATCATCTAGTTAAACACTAACTGCTTTCTCCCACACAGCATGGCTTTCGCCCTGGACATAGCACCAATACCACCCTCATCTCCATCTTAGACACAGTAAATAGAGCCAGTGACACTGGATCCCTAGTCTAAGCTCTCTTTCTCAATCTATCTAAGGTATTCAACACCATTTCTCATTCCCTGTTGCTCAACAAACTCTCCAACCTTAATCTATCTCCCCCACTCTACAATGGTTTACTAACTACCTCAAAAATGGGCAGCAATCCTCTAAATGTCAAAACTCTTCCTCCCCTTTCATTACTGCTAACACAAGTGTCCCCAAGGATCTATTCTAGGCCCCCTACTCTTTAGCATATTCGTCAATAACTTCCATCAAACCCTTACTCATAGTACCGTCATCCAATATGTTGACGACTCTACTATCATCTCCTCCTCAAAATCTCTCATCAGATTATAGCAACTTACCCAAGAAGCATTCACCTCTACTGAGCAATGGATGTCCCAGAACCACCTTGCCCTTAACCCCAATAAAACAAAAGTATTATTATTCACCCCCACAAAAACTAGCACCATTGACAAATCTCTGTTTACAGTTACTTCAAATAACAATACTACCATAGATGTCATCCCCAGTATCAAACTGCTAGGCATCATCATTGATGACAAACTAACCTTTGACCTTCATATCCACAGCAACATCAAAAAAAACCCACCAAAAGCTAGGTGCCCTATATCGTCATAACTATTTCCTCAGTCTCACTGCCAAAAAGGCCCTTGCCACATCCTTCCTACTACCAACACTGCTTTATGGTGCCCCCATCCTTACCAAACTACAATCTTCCCTAAAAAACAAGGTTGATTCCTGGCCAAATACTGTACCCCTACACTATCGCTAAGTTATGGAATGATCTTCCTCCTTCACTCAGATCAACTAGTAAGTCTGATTGTTTTAAGAAATCCCTAAAATGACACTTAGTCTCTAATTGGCTATGCTGTTGTAACCCATAAATCCCCGCACCTAATTTCTCTCTGTAGAATCCCGCTCTGTCTCAATTTTTCTAAACTTTCCCACTCTTTCTCAGTGTCTTCTTACACTTGCTCACTCATGCCTCTGCAGCCTAATACCTTCTGTTCACCCCATCTATACCCTGAACTCATCCTGAACCCTGACCTATCTGATTCAATTTCTCTAAACTTTCCCACTCTTTCTCTGTACCTTCTTAGACTTGCTCTGTCATGCCTCTGTAGCCTAATACACTCTATTCACCCCTCTACACCCTGAATTCATCATCATGCTGCTTTGAACCATATGCACTCACATGTATATACTATTTTCTTGTTCAGCTATCGTACACTTCTAAGTTACTACATTCTTCTGTTTCCACTCATGCTCTCACTTTCAAAATGATTCTGCTTTGTATGGAATATTAATATGTCATATCTGCTATTTTATCTATGCCTATCAATTGTCTGTAGTAATGTGTTTATTAATTCTATGTTGTAATGGGTCCATTTTTTAATTATGTATCAACAATGTTTTTAGTAGTTAAATGTATGTAACAATGTGGAGCTTTTCTCCCCGGGCCTCTAGTGAAATGGGGCTCCTCTAGGCCCAGTGGACTTTCCCAGTCAACAAATGCAATAAATAAATAAATAAATATCTCTGTCCTGTAAATGCTCACACAAGTGGCCACAACACAAGTTCTGTTGCTACTTTACCTGCTTGACTTGTGTGTAGTGGTTTTACATGGCCTCACTGCTGTCATTCAGTATGCACCCTCTGTATGTCCGGACATGATGTGCATGGCCCCTATATGTGTGAGCTACTATGTTGTATCCATAATATCTGGCACTGGTGTGTCATGTGTATGTAATGTGCAGTACATGCCAGAAATGCAACTCCTTAAGTCTATCATGTGACAACTGTAATATTTGGATACACTCTCTGGTGTTGACTAGTACTTCCCCAATGCATCTGTAGTGCTGCTGTATACGTGGGTTGTAGGTGTTCTCCCTGCTGACCGTGAGATTAAGGATGTACCTGATATCTACCTTCCATCTGGATGCCTGTTCCATGCTACAGACCATATTATACTATTTGCTGTCCTGTGATTACACATGACAGGTGCTCCTGGTGTGTAATGCGGCAGTCCATGTCCATGTACTGCACGGTCCCAAAGGGAGGTACAACCTTATGAACACCCCACAGTCACACATTTGCATACATGGCTACCCACACACACATGCTCGCACGCATCCTACATGCATCTACCTTCCTCCACTTCACCAGAGTGACCCTACAGACAAACTAACTAACCACCAGGGCACGCACACACACACACACACACACACACACACACATACACACACACACACATATAGGTGAGGTTGCACAATGATAGTACACACAGTCCTCCTATTACCCATCTGTCAACATGCAGAACATATGCTACAGAACAGCATGCAGTTCAGCTATAGTTAATCTATGCTAGCAACAGTATACATGTGTGTGATGCATGTGCTGTGTCATTAAGTGATGCCCCTTCTCCTGGATACCAGTGCACCCATGTACGCAGTATTGCTGTGCACCTGTTCTGTACCCTGCCATGTACTGTGCACCGCAACACATAGGTGTACACATTGTGGAATGTGTAGTACTGTGTCAGTTATGTCAGCTGTAGTTCTCACAACCCCTATGTTTTCAGCAACACATACCTGGGATGATATGTGAACAGTTGTCATTGGTGAATGCCTGATGCCTGATTTACAGCTGTCAACATCAACGGACCATATATGACCAATCCAAAACTCTTACACTGACAACCATCAGAACATACCATGGCTATGGGGGTGTGCACACCTTTATGTAAGCCTAGCCAACAAGGTTCCCTGGCTAACACCAGCTGGGAATGCCTATTTGTGAGTGTGCTACTCACGTGAAGCCAGTCTGAGCATGCTAAAGGTATTATTTCCCCTCCAGCCGACCATTACATGTGAATTAGAGAATTGAGTCTATTTTAGCTTCTTGGCTTTTACACTGTGCTATTTACCCGGCTCTTTATGCCATAATGATGCTAGTTACAAGCAATTAAAGGCTGGCCTTAGACTGCATCAATTGTATGGAAGTACAAATCTGCTTTTAGGTTTTAATTAGTAAATTAGCATTTTAAAGAGTTAATGTTAAAGCCTTCCAGAGCAGCTCTCGCCAGTAACTACATAAGTAATATACTCTGCTCCCTACTTTAACTGATAGGTCTTATTGACTAGAAATATTACAGTGCTGTTGTAAACAGTAGTATATAGAGGGTGCTACCCTGAATAACATTAAGATATCACTTTGCCCATATGTATAGCATACATACCTAGTGAGTGCATATTATTTGATTAACCACAAAGCCTTAATTATTGTGTTATTAGTGGGAATGGTGTACTCTATGTGAGAATATGAATGTATTGTTTCCCTTCTGGTCCAGTGTTTAAGGTGTACTTTATGTTAGAATAAGAATGTGATGTTCACCTTCTGGTCCATTGTTTAATGGTGGGTTCTGAGCCTGCCATCTAGTTTGCTCAAACTCAAACCTGGGTTTATAGTCTAGACTCCTGTTTTAAACAATGCATTGTTTTGCTAGATGACACTCCATCTATTCTACTACATTATATGTATGTATTATAACTTAGAGTCATCATATGGTCTGCTGTCCTACTGAGCCTATAAACAGTGCCTTTGTTACTTTATAATGTTACAGTACTACTAGCTTACAACTGATTCCAATAACCTTTCTCAGAAATTAGAGCATGTATATAAGCTATTTTAATAATTGTGTCTTCATGTAAGCTATTTGTTTGTTAATTGCCATTACTGCTTGATATGTGCTAACACTTTTTCTTTCCTCTACGTTTGTCTTCTCTTTCTCCCCAAAGTACCCGGCTCTCCATTGCGCTGTTCCTGATATAGCCTCTAAGAACCTACCTACCTGGTGACAAAGGACCCTATCCAATTATCTGCGGTCTCATCTAACAGCCTTATTTTGCCCAGCACCCTCTCTCAAGGAAGCAAGATAGTATGTCGTTGACTAAGTCCTGTTTGTAAAACTGACTACCGTCTACTACTTGCTTCAGGGGTTATAAAGTAAGCTATGAGCCTGAACAGCCAGCAGTCTTTACTCCCCCCCATCTACCCTGTATCCAACTAACCTCCTCTACTTCATAACCCCCCTTATAATAGCTATCACTCCTTCCCTGATACTAAACCAGCTAGCTCCCTACATACTTACCTGCAATACTAGATCTGCCCACTAGGTGGCACCCTAATCTCAACCCTTCATCTCCTGCTTATCCCCCTGTATTTTCCTCTGTAATTACACTAAACCCCTTAGGTCCTAGACCTGCTCTTATTTTCACACTTACCTTTACTTCAACTGTATACTCTCACCTGTTTTTTTATCTCAGACTCCTGATATATCTCTGATCTTTCCCACTTCTGACTCACCTACTTACCTTCAGCTACCAGCATTGCTGATAGTTTCTTCTCTAGATTCTCCTTCACTTGCCTCTACTCATTCCGTTCGCCCTGCGGGCTCACTCTGCTCCTCTACCCTCCCCCAATTCCCACCCACCCACCCCCAGGGTTCCTACTCTTATACCATCTAACAACACCCCTTCCCTCTTCCACCAATCACAGCCCTTCCCCATTGTTAATTAACTCCAATTCCCTCATTTCGCTTTCCACTCCCAATTTCTCCCACCACACCCTAAACATATTTCATTCCACACTTAGCATACATCTAAGCCTATAACAAGATGCTAACATACTCTTCCAGATGTATAAGCTACCCTCCCCAGCCCTCTTACAGAGGTTATTCATACTTACACTTTTACCACCCCTAATATTAGCCTACCTGCTAACCTGTTATGAACTCCCAATATATCCACACTTTCTCCACCCTAATACACTATCTACCTCTCCTTCACTACCTATTCTCACTAACCATGTTAACATAACATGTACACCCAGTTATCAACTAGCAAAATACCATACGATAACTCACATTAGATATGACTCTCCCAATCCCAGAAAGTCTCTAACTCTGTATAGTAAGTTCCCAAATCTTAGATTTCAAATACTATTCCTCTCTTTAAAAGATGGAGACATTCACCCAAACCCTGGCCCAATAACTGCTACTACCATTCAACCCTACAACCCCAACCCCCATCCTATTCATTCCTTTACTAAATCACCAAACTCACTCTTAATAGCTCACCTTAACATATGTAGCATTAATAACAAAGTTGCACAACTCCATGCTCTCCTGGAAGTCTACTCCTTTGACATTCTTTGTTTAACAGAAACTCGGTTAAAACCTGTAACTAAAGACAATGAAGTCATCCCACCCGGTTATAATAATTTGTGACTTGACCGTACAACCAAAAGGGGTGGTGGTATAGCTATCCTTTTTAAATCTGGGCTACAGATTTCTACCTTCAATTATAAACCACCTCAAAACTCCAATGCTGAAATTATTATTACCAAGATTCAACTTAACAAATTCAAATCCATTTATATTTTATGTACCTATCTCCCTCCTGGTAACAACATTACCACAATAGAGAATATCCTCTGTTGGCTATCCCAAAATTCAAGAAACCATAATCCTATGTGATTTTAACATTGATTGGAAGTGTTGTAGCAGTACCCACCCTACAAGCCATATTAACCTTTTTGGTTTTTCACAAACCATTACCTCCCCTATCAGGATAAAGAAAGAAAGTACTTTAGATTGTATTCTCATAAATAATCATCTCCAGACATATGAATCTGGAACCCTCCCTGATGATGTAAGTGACCACTCACTAACCTACATCATCAGGCTTAAAACCAATCTACCTAACCCAACCATATTTAGGACAATTAGAAACAAGAAAAACTTCAACCCCGATCTCTTCCAAAGGGAGCTAAGAGCATGCAACTGGTCTCCCTTAAAATACCTCCCACTGGATGAAGCTGTTAATTACTTTAATTCTAACTTCCTAGCCCTACTAGACCACCATGCACCAACCCGCTCTATAAGAATGAGAACTAAATCTGCCCCATGGCTTTCAAAAGAAACCAGGCAAAAAATCAAACTCAGAAATAAATACTGGAATAAATCTTGCTTAACTAAAAACCAAGTAGATCAACAAAACTACAGGCAACTAAGAAATGAAACTAAAACAGTTGTACTATCTGACAAAAGAAACTACTGCTTACAATTCCAGCAGACCCACCATAATCAACCACAAAAGTTCTGGGAAAGTATTAATCAATTATTACACCCAGGTCAATCCATCACTCCAAATCCACAAGGCACAGACCAAGATAATCCCAAGCAGACTGCTAATGCCTTTAATACCTTTTTCACTGAAGCCATTCAAACCCTTGCCAGTCAGTTATCCACTCAGGGCTTACCTATATCCAACACTATCACTAACCCACCCCCTCCATTTCTCTTCTGACTAGTCCAAACTACATATATTCTTGCCCTTATCCAAAAAACTGAAACCATGCACTCCTTCTGCAGACCAACTACTCCATTTCCATTCATATCAGTAGAACCATCAGTGAAGGACACATCTCTAGAATATGGAAGGTCTCCCGTATTATCCCCTTCATAAGGGAGGAAACTCCACTGAACTCTCCAGTTACTGTCCCATTGCCTTACTGTCTCCCCTAGTGAAGATCATGGAAAAATGAATCCATAAACAATTGCTAAACCACCTAATCCAAAATAACTTACATTCCAACTCTCAACATGGATTCAGACCTTCCCACAACACTACTACTGCCCTCCTTTCCTTCACTGACTGTATCAACAAAAAACGCAAACTCAATATGCATTCCTCTGCACTGTTTATAGATCTGTCTAAGGGGTTCGATATGGTAAATCACCAGATACTTATAAATATCCTTAAATCTCTGTCACTAGATGCATTATCTATAAAATGGTTCCAATCCTATCTGGACAACAGACAACAGGCCGTGCTATGGCATAACATTATATCTACCCATCTGCCCGTCAACATAGGGGTCCATCAAGGGTCCATATTAGAACCTCTCCTATTTTCTATATTTATCAACAACTTTCACCTAGCAATCCCCCAAGCTACATGCATACAATATGCAGATGATTTGACACTCATATGCTCAGCCACATCTATATCTGAACTTCACTCCCTCACCCAAAAGGTCTTTAACAAAGATGAACAATGGTTTACTTGGCGCTGTCTCCTTCTAAACCCCAAAAAAACTAAACTCCCCATTTTCACTCCTACTTGTAAGTCCCCCCAATAGACTTCACAGTAATATCCAACAACAGTACTTCCATATCCCCAGACCCAACTACCAAACTACTAGGTATCACCATAGATATCAACCTTACCTTCGGCACCCATATTAACAATACCTTAAAATCTGTTAATAGAAACTGGGCTCTCTATAGGATCATACCCTTTCTCTCTCCTGCAGCAAGAATAACTATTGCTCACACTCATCTAATTGCTACTCTCCTCTGTGCCTCACCCATATATACTAATCTCTCTAAAAACAACCTTAATAAAATGGAAAACACCTACAATAACATAGCCAGATTTGCTACAGGTAACCCTTTCAGAACCCACCACTGTATTAACCTAAAGCAACTACGATGGCTTGAAATACAAAATCAGCTTAAATTCCTCCAACTTGCTATTGCCCACAAAACCATTTACCCATCCAGCCAATACCCCTATACTATCTACCCTCATTATCCCCTACGGCAATCTAAAGACCTTATGCTCATCACATAGACTTCTTGTAAATATTTGTAAATCAAACAGCAGGGCTGGGGACTCTCTTTTTTCTAATTCTGTTGGAAAATCCTGGAACTTTCTTCCTTGCAAACTTTTCTCTGTTCCCTCTATATCATGCTTTAAAAACAATCTGAAACTTTTCCTCAGAAAACACTGGTTATGCCCCTGTACTAAACCTGATTGTTCTACTACCTCTATTACTTGGATCTACCTACTCTCCTCTTCTCTGTAGTCCTGTTCCTTTTCTTAGAAACAACTGACCTAGACCTTTCTAAATATTTTTACTCACATCCTCATAATTTCATTAAGGGGTCTAGTTTTACTCTTACACTGTATATTACAGCTCCTACTGTTTTTTCTTTATGCCAACTTGTTTACTATTATATTGTTTAACTCAGCTGCTATCTTTTTACATGTTGTATTGCAACTACATTTGTATTGTACTAATTGTACCTGCATATTTAGCACTATGCTATGAACAAACGACCTCTGTGATTACTTCCCTGTTCTGTACCTGCAATGTTCAATATACAAATTAATCTTTTGTATAAGTGATAGTATTTTGCTTCCTCAGAGCTTATCTCCACGGGCCTCTACTGAAAAAGGACATATATCCAGTTAGACTAGCCTGGTCAACAAATGTAAAATAAATAAATAATAAATAAATTATTGATTTGACACACACACATTCTTGATCTGCCATGGGACCACATCACCGCATATTTTAGCAGTACAGGAGCCCGATATATGACATATGTCCTGTACTTTCACATGCAGTGTCTACAGTTTGTGTAAGATGCGCGGCTGCTGACTGCAATGCATACACACTGTGTGGGCATATGTGTGCACACCCTTATCATGACGGTTTATCGCACCTCTTGCTGTGTGTACTACAGCAGTCACTACTCATGGCAGGGGTATACCAGCATGGGCCATCTGCATTTGACAGTTTATGTTCAATCTGTCCTACACATGCCCCCCAGTCTGCATGATTTCAAGATCTACTCATGTGCACATTCCATGGTGTTCACACACTGCCATCACTATTGCTGTGTGGGTATGGTTATGGCTGCCACAGGTCCTGAACCTGACTATATGCAGATAGGGTAATTCCTAGCATCCTTAGGATCCCAGCTGCAGTGAAATGGTGTGTCATGATGAAATCTCCCCTCCTTCAGCCTTTATGCAGATGCATAACCAGTAAGCCCGCCATGTGTGTCACTTTGCAGTGTCCCATACACTGAACACCACATGTTGCAGCCTAAACCCAGATGTTAATGTGGACTGCTGTAATGCCTTATGCCATAGTGTATCAGTGCAGCAGTTGCCATTGTCCTACAGGTATATACACTGGTATTGCACTGCATATGGGCATTGTTTCGAACATGTCCTTACTGTAGGCCATGTCTACCACCAGTATGTTACTGCCTGTGGACACATTCCGCAATGACAGGACATTAGTTATCATGTAGGTGTCTGACATACCCTTCCAATAACCCATCATGGTCACCTCTGTGAGACCGTGCATTTCACAGCAACAATACATGCACATGTACAGCATGCATTCAGGGTAGGTGTGTTAGATGTGTGCATGGAATATACCATCACCATTACATGCCCTATGTGTTGGCAAGCATCTACATAAAACATACTCACCAGCTACAGGCTGCTGCCTTGGTGGTATCCTGGAGGGACCTACATAAGAGGGTGAGAGATGCAATGTCAGTGGTCACACCTGTGGCAGTTCTTCAGGGTTAGTGCAGTATTACAATACATCAACGGTACATTCCCACGATACTACCACATGTGGACATCTGTTTATCATTACAATGCAGCAACACAATATATCTATGACATGTCAGATATGCATTATCTACCTGTACCAATGCGGATGTACACACAACTGTGGTCTATTGATGTGCCCTGTGTCCTTAACTGGATGCTCCTTGGCCAGTGTGTGGGTGACACCCACCTTCACAAAGGAGTCCAGTGGCTTGACGGCTGTCTGGACGGCCAGGTGCCACGTGGTTGGCCAGGAGCTCCTCCACACGTGTCAGGGGGGGATGGATGATATGGCCCCCCACTGTGGAGAGGTGATCCT
>NC_056742.1:207811600-207836600 GCF_019279795.1 Protopterus annectens | reverse complement strand
AGCGGGTTTGCATGGGTTTGTGTGGAGGTAAGCACTTCTAACTTCCGGTTACAGTTTCTTATACTCAGTTAACTTCTATACTGCTTAACATGTGTAGGCATTGCTTACCCCCATGCAAACAGGCTTAAACCCACTTACTGCTGCTTAAAAGTGCTTACTTCCACTTTCCCCCATGCTAATTTATTTAAAAGAAAAAGGGGCTGATAGGAAAGTGGTGAAAAAAGGGGCACAAAGAGGGAAAGAGAGTAGGGAAAATAGCCAGGTATGTGCAGGAAGGATGTAGGGAAGGTCCATATACACTGAATTTGGAGGTTTATTTGGTCACTCAAACCCCTGGGATGGGGTGAGGACAACAAAAATAATAATGCATGATATGTTACCAGTACCAGCTATATATGGGCCAAGATTTTTTGTGGGAACAGATTGCCCGTTTTTTTCAGGTGAGAGTGGTATATTTGGGGAGGTAGGTTGGGCAGGTTAACAGACAAGACAAACAAGACGCATACAGGGGTGGTATATGACACATGGGGGGTAAACACCTTGATGGGGAGGGGTGTTGGGAAATCGGAAGCCCATGAGCCCCCCAGTGGAAACAGTGGGACTGTGGTCCCCACCCATGGGCAGTCACCACTGCACCTTCACAGCACCAGAGGTGGCTGTGCTGGGGGCTGAGGCACAGAGCCAGGCTGACTTTCTAATCATGATATGTGGCCCTCGAGCTGGCGTAGAAGATCACCAAACTGCTGGTTGATCACTCTACGCACAATGACCCTCATTTGGTGACGGGTGACAGGTGCCTGTTCGCACCCACTCCTGGGGGGGTGCAAACCCCATCCCCTGAGGTGGTTCCACCCAAAGGTAGTGCAGGACCAATGGACAGCCGGGTCCCGGGTTGGGCCTCAGACATGCTGGTGCCCGGTGCCACAGCCAGCTGTGGTGGGAGAGGTGGGTCCGCTAGGACCAGCCTTCCCTAACGTGCTATAGTGTTTAGATTTCACCAAAATATGTGGGTTAGTAATAGTCAACACATTCCAGGGTTAGGTATAACAGCATGCATTGATATTCCCATTAACCTAGACACCAGATACGGAACAGTTGCATAGCAAACGGAACACATGCATATATAGGACCACAGTGGTAATAAGAACAGCATGCAGGTACATTGATGCCTCCATGCCACCAATGTTGGAATAATTCAATATAGCACTTGCATGGGAACCAATAAAATATTTATTAAACAATTGGAAAGTATCAAAACATAGGTGTCATTACATACCAGTTGGGGTGGGTATGTTGATTATTGTTGGAGTTATGGTGGGGAGAGAAAGATGTCAATTAACAACTAGTATATTCCTGCAGTCCATATTTCTTTCCTAGTAAGTGCTGTTATCTGTACCTTACAAGTCTTACTACACTACCCTATAGCCTTAGTTTGGACAGTGATATGGCTGTCATCATCGTTACACATGACCTGGTTTTACCTGCAGTATACACCTCTTACCTGGTATACCTGTGAAGGGAATGTTTGTTAACACTAACTGTTTCTACACATACTCCCAGATTCCAGGTTGATGTTGTTCACATAGCTATCCAACTCTTTCTGCATAGACTCTGGCCTTGTGTTGACCACATGCTGGTGTGCCGGGACATATCTAGAATATTGTCCTCTTCCACCTTTATTGACCTGACACACACATATACATGCTTTTCTACACAGTTATATTATGTAGCACAGTGTGGGTGGCAGTGATCAGTGATACTTTATTATTCAGAGAAACTGCAACACTCACAATTCCCTGCAGTACCTGAGTGAACAATATCAGTACAGGTTATAATGGTCTGTATTTCTCAGCACAATGTTCGTATCCAACGGACCTGTGGGAGCAATGTTTGTTAGCACTACCTGACTGTTGCCACACAAACTTCCAGATTACACATTAGTATTATGCACATACATCTCACTCTGTTACTGTACACACTTTAGTCACAGCTTGACAACATGGGAGTGTAAATAGGACATACTTGAAATATTACTCTCCTAACAGTTTCAGGGGTTCTTGAGTGACAGGTCTGTTCTCATAGGTGTTTGACAATCACTTGTATTCCCTGTTGGCTGGCTAAACATCTGGGATCATCCCACAGACTTACCAGGGGGACAGGCAGCAGATATAGGCCCATATACTGTACATTCTGGCCTCATCTGTACAGTTGTGGGGTATGATTCTGTATGCAGCCTACATCCACTCCCAGGATTCAGACCATGGCTGTGTCCACTACAACTTAAACATTGTCCATCACAATTGTATATGCTATGTAGATATTGCTGTATATATCCTATCTGCTTTCTGTCTTATTAATCCCCTGTGCTTTTGCATTCTGCCCTTGTATTACAACACGCTTATACTGAATTCCTAGACAGTTATATGTTGTAGGACAGTGTGGGCGACAGTGATATGTAATACCTCATTATTCAGAGCAACTGCATCAGTCGCACTGCCATATAATATCAATGTAAACAGCATCAGTACTGAGTATCATTCTTGTATTTCTGGGCACAGTGTTGGTATCTGACAGACTGTGGGAGAAATGTTTATTAGCACTACCTGAATGTTCCCACACACAGTACTAGATTTCACATTACTATTATGCACATACATCTCACTCTCTTACTGTACACCCTCTGACCACAGCTTGACAAGTTGGGGTGTAAATGGGACATACGTGGCTTCTTAGTCTCGTAAGGTATTGGAGAGTTGCCAGTGTGCCAGCTTTGTTTTCATAGATTTGTGTCAATCATTTGGATTTCCTGTTTGCTGCTTATACATCTAGGATCATCCCACTGATTTCCCAGGGGGACAGGTTGATAGGCAACAGATATGGGCCACTTTACTGGACATTCTGGACATATCTGTACAGTTGTGAGGTATGATTCTGTATGCAGAGTACTACTACTGGCAGGATTAGAACCATGGCTGTGTGTGCTAAAAAAACAACAGTTCACATCTCAGTTGCATGTGCGATTCGGGTTTTGTTGTCTGCATTTTTCCTGTTTTCTGTCTCTGTGTCTCTCACTTGTACTAAATGGCCTCAGGTGATTACACCTGTCATATACAGGCATTCCTACATATTCAATTTATGGTGCACAGTGTGGGTAACGGTGCTTAGTACAACAGTACTATTACATGATTGCTAATCTAGATTAGTATATGATACCAGAGTATACACATGCAGTCTAGCAGTTAGACCTTTATTGTCAGGCTATTACCCTTTCCTGATGGTGAGAAATGGATGTTGGAAAGGGGTCATACGATTTAAAAATAACTAAACACCACCTGATCTAATATCCATTAACTAGTGCCATGTGTTAAACTGTAGAAGAAAATTTATAATTTGGAATTTAGACTAAAAGACACTCCCCCAGATTTACTATCCTTCCATGCAGGACTAGCTTAGTCCTGCATGCAAGTGGCCAATTAGGAGCAGGACAGCAGCGTGCCATGCATATCAATGAAGGCACGCTGCCTGAGCTCCTAAATGGACATGGAGTGCGAACGAGTGCAGGGGGTGTGTCTGAGAGCAGAGCTCTCAGAAATATACATGCCCCTGCAATGAAGAACAGCAGTGCATGAATAAGAATGAGCGAGACTGCTCATAGGTGTTCGGATACCCCCAGCAACATCCCCCCAAGTTTACAAGAGCAATAGTTAAAACATTAAATATAAAGAAGTGTTTTTTTTTTTTTTTTTTATAAAACATTAAATTTAACCATAGTTGCATGGGTTTGCCCATTGCTTAACTACAGTTAATGCAGCTTAAATGGCACAAGAGGATAAAAAGCAAGATATATACAGTACAGTAATATTGTAGTGGGGAGAGCATTCGCCTTACGAGCAGCCATTCCCGGTTCGAGTCCCACTCCAGTATAATCCATTTTCCATGTCAAATCACTTTATGATCAATTTATTTTGTTGCATAACCTATGACATAACATATATTTGTGAACTGGAGTACTACATTAAATGCAGATATGAGGTGTCATTGTCATAATGTAAGGTCCACAGATAATCACAAGTGCCCCATACAGTATATGTACACAGGAATCAGGGATACAAATGGAAGGTAAAATGTGTAATGAATGATAAATCCATACAGTTTCCAAATCCACCACCTTCCCAAGAACCATTACACATTACTGTCTAAATTAGTAAGCGTGAGTAACACTAGTAAGTATGAGTAAGCATATTTAAGCAGTAGTAAGTGGGAGTAAGCATATTTAGGCAGTAGTAAGTGAGTTTAAGCCCATTTGCGTGGTGATAAGCAATGCACACACAGGTTAAGCAATATTGAAGCTAAGTCTCTGTAAGCATATTTAACCGGAGGTTAGCATTACTTACCTTCAAGCAAACCCACACAAACCTGCTTACAATTGCTTAAAAGTGCCTTAATCACTCTGTAAGCATCAGCCGCTGTTCTGGGCAGAAAAAAAGCAGCCTTTGGAGGACTTGAACCCAGGACCCTGTACACTATAATCACAGTAGTTAACCACTAAGCCATCACAGCACTACACAAGATTGAGGTATCACCAAACAGATCCTCACACTAGGAAATGTAAACTGAACATGTGAAAGGAATCTATATACGGTTTTATATTGTATAACCTACTACAGGAAATAAATATGTGAACTGGAGTACTGCATTAAGCCCAGATATGAGGTGTCATTGTAATATAGTGTTGAAATCCCCTAATAAATGCAAAGACCTCATACAGTGTACGTATACGTGAATCTTGGATACCAAAAACATATATAACATGTAATGAATAATAAATCAATGCCAAAATGCAAATATAATGCAAATTAAATATTAAGCAACGCTAAGCATTGCACAGCCCAGCTTAGTAGGTGTAAGCAATGTGTAGGCCAGCTAACTCAGTCTGCCCATTGGTATTCCCCTTTAAGCAATGCCAACCTTAAGTAAGCAGGTTTTCCCATAGTTTAGATTTTCAAAACCATCCAATCATGGCAAAGTGCGCGAAACCAGCCCTATTTAAACCCAACATCGGGAATACATCTCATAACTGGTTGTAGCTTCCCCTTGTAGGTACTATGTCTGGAATGGGAGAGGATGTGCACTTTCTGGTGCAGCGCTGGGGCATCCAGGAATGCAGACTCATGGCAGGACTCCTTGTGAAAGACCATGACCAGAGACTTTTGTAGGGCCAGTACCTCGGTTCCCAATACAAAGTGGAAGCCTGGGACCATCTCGCCCATGACCTCACCAGTGCCACTGGCATACCCCGAACTGGTGAGCAGGTTAGACATCACTATACTGACCTGAAGCGGAGAAAGGGGGATCTCTTGGATCAGTGGATCCAAGAGGCTAGGAGGACAGAGGATGTCCCAGTTGTATGCATCAGTCCACTACCTGTTTAATAATTGCCAGCTCATGTACATTACGGATAGGTATGTCTAAATATTCCTCTTATGTCTTTCACAGTGGCAGGTGAGCGGGCTCCGAACCAGGAAGCCCATGGCTGTAGACTGCAGCAGATGTGACGAGCGGCAGGTAAGTAATACTCTTGCATGTACTGTCATAAGAAATAAATCTAAAAGTAGTAGTAAGTAAATTGCCTGTATAAAACCTGTATTGTTTAAGGCATGTTCTGTATACACCAGAGAATAGGGCAGGAAGAGTCTCATATAGGTTGTATGTAAATAAAAGCATAATAGCCGGACAATAAAAGTCTAACTGCTGGACTGCATGCGTTCACTCTGGTATTATATGGTAATGTAGAGTTGCAATCACTTAATAGTACTGTTGTAGTAAGCACTGTTACCCACACTGTGCTACATAAATAAAATGTGTAGGAATGTCTGTATATGACTGTTGCAACCCCAAGAGATCAAACAGTAGAACTGAGAGAGAGACTTAGACTGAAAACACTGAAAAGACAGACAACAACATCCAAATAGCACACTCAACTGCATCATTAACTGTTGTATTTTTTGCACACAAAGCCATGGTTTGAATCCTGGGAGTGGTAGAAGGCTGTATGTAGAATCATACCCCACAACTGTACAGATATGTCCAGAACGTCCAGTAAATTGGGCCATAGCTGCTGCCGGTCACCCTGTCCTCCTGGCAAATTAGTGGGATGATCTTAGACATTTAGGCAGCAAACAAGACATACAACTGATTGTCAGATATCTATAAGAACAAACCTGCCACTCTAGCGACTCCCCAAAATGTTATGACAGTAAGTAGCCAAGTATGTTACATCTCTACCCCCATGTTGTCAACCTGTGACCAGAGTGTGTACAGTAACAGAGTGAGATGTATGTGCATAATACTAATAATTTGTGTGGCAACATGCAGGTAGTGCTAACAAACACAGGTCCCACAGGTCTGTCAGATACGAACACTATGCCTATAAATAAAAGACTGATATCCTGTATTGGTACTGTTTACTCTGGTATTGTATGGCATTGTTAGTTTTGCAACTGCTCAGGATAATAAGGTATCACTCATTGCTGTCACCCACACTGCACTACATAATACAACTGTCTAGGAAATCCTGTATAAGAGTGTTGTAATTACAAGGTCAGAATGTAAAACCACAGGAAAATTACAGACAGAAATCAGACAAGAGATACACAGCAATATATATATAGTACACTCAACTGTGATGGACAGTGTTTTATTTTTAGCAGACACAGCCATGGTTCGAATCCTGGGAGTGCTAGTAAGCTGTATGCAGAATCATACCCCATAAGTGTACAGAAACGTCCAGAATGTCCAGTTATTTGGCCCATATCTGCTGGCTGTTACCCTGTCCCCCTGCCATATCACTGTGCTACTTTCTGACATGTAGGCAGCATTTCATATCACATAACTGACTGTCAGACGTGTACATATTTGGAACATGTCAAATAAAACAAACTTGTCATTGTACAAGTCACTAAAGGTTTAAGAGGGCAATAGTCAAAATATTTCCCGGTTCACCTGCATGTGGTGAAGACATGCCCAGAGTGTGTGCAAAAAGAGATGGACAGGTATGTGCATAACATCAACTTGGAATCTGGGAGTATGTGTAGAAACAGATAGGTAGTGATAACAAACAATATCCCCACAGGTATACCAGGTAAGAGTGTATACGGCAGGTAAAACTTAGTTCATGTATGTAGTTGTCTACAGTCATTCCACTGTCCATAATAAAGCATTAGGGTAGTGTACTAATACCTGTAATGTACAAATCACAGCACAGACTAAGAAACTAATTCAAATTACAGGAATATACTAGTTGTTAATTGACATCTTTCTGTCCCCCCCACCATATCTGCAACAATAAACTAAAAACACAACTCAATCGGTTTGTGCTGAATTAACTATACTGTTGGGACATATGTCCTATTGTTTGATAATTATTTAAATTTGTTTCTATGCATGTGCCATGTTGAAATACTCCCAAACTGGTGGCATGCTGCCATCAATGTACCTGCATGCTGTTGTAATGACCACTGTGGCCCCATATATGGATGTGTTCTGTTTGCTATAAAACTGTTCCATATCTGGTGTTTGGGTTAATGGGAATATCTATGCATTCTGTTATACCTAATCCTGGAATGTGTTGACTATTGCTAACCAACATATGTTGATAAAATATAAACATCATAGCACATTTGGGAAGGCTGTTCCTGATGGACCCACCTGTCCCACCTCAGCTGGCCATGGCACCGGGCACCAGCACATCTGGGACCCAACCTGGGACCTCCTTGTCATTTGGTCCTGCACCACATTCAGGTGGAACTGCCTCAGGGGATGGGCCTCACCCCCTCGGGACCGTGCGTGGACAGGAACCTGTCACCCATCGCCAGGTCCGGGTTGTGGTGCGTAGTAAGCTCCGCAGGGAGGTTGGAGATCTGCTATACCAGCTTGAGGGTCATGTGACACAACTAGAGTGTCGGCCTGGCCCTCTTACTCACCCCTAAGCACAGCCACCTTCGGGGCTGTGAAGGTGCAGTGGTGACTGCCCATGAGTGGGGACCTCAGTCCCACTGTTTCCACTACAAGGCTCATGGGCTTCTGATTTCCCAACACCCCTCCCCATCAAGGTGTTTACCCCCCACATGTGTCATATACCACCCCTGTATGCATCTTGTTTGTCTTGTCTGTTAACCTACCCAACCTACCTCCCCAAATATACCTCTTATCCCTCCCCAACATCCCACTCTCACCTGAAAAAAAAAAAAGAAAAATCTGTTCCCAAAAAAAAATCTCGCCCATTGCATAGCTGTCCATTTCACACACATGTCCACTGGACACACGTAATCTGGTCTAATTGGCTTAAGAACATATTATTGTTGTCCCCACCCTACTCTTAGGGGTATGAGTGTCCAAATCTAGTGTATATGCACAGCTGTTGCTGTAGAAGAAATGGGCAGCTACGGACCTTCCCTACACCCTTCCTGCAAATCCCTAGCTATTTTCCCTACTGTCTTTTCCTCTTTGTGCCCCTTTTTCATCACTTTCCTATTAACCCTTTTTCATTTCTTTTAAAGAAATTAGCATGGGAGTAAGCGGGAGTAAGCATTTTTAAGCAGCAATAAGTGGGTTTAAGCCTGTTTGCATGGGGGTAAGCAATGCCTACACAGCTTACGCAATTGAGAAGCTAAATCAGTATAAAAAACTGTAACTGGAAGTAAGCAGTGCTTACCTTTGTGCAAACCCACTTACAACTGCTTAAAAGTGCCTTAATCGCTTTGTATCCAATGGCCCTTGTTCTGCCCAGCAGCAAAATAAACAGCCTCTGCAAGTGTTGAACCCAGGACCATACAAACCATAGCCAAACTGATTTAACACTAAGCCATGTCAAATATACATAACCCGGATGTGTTCACAAACATATCATTCAGCACAGTCATTCAACAGTACAGGAAATGTATTTAAACATGTAGATGTATATATTTATTTATGTAATTATTTATTTTACATGTGTTAACTGTGTTAGTCTGACTGAGCTTTTGGCTCATTTTGAGCAGAGACCCGGGGAGAAAAGCTCCTCAGTGAATAAAATGTAACAAAGTCCCATTAGAGTCAGCAAAAAAGTTACTATCAAAATAGATATATAAATATCTATATATCTATCTATATATATATATATATATATATATATATATATATATATATATATATATATATATATATATATATATATATGTAACTACACATACACACACACAGATATGTATAGGAAGATGCATATTTAGAGGGTGCACACCATACGGAAAAGCCAGTATTCCTACAGTTGCCACCTTATCAAGTGGACACTGTATGAGTCACTCATACAAAAGACAATTGTTGCCTGAAGCATATACCCAAAGAGAGGTCAAAGGATATAACTCCACACGCAGGTTTGCATACATGAGAAAGTTTTATTTGTGTACTACTACAGTTCTATATGCCATGTCATACAGCTGTTTAGACTTTTAAACAGACTAATGCAACTCTCAAACAGAACTAATGCAACTCTCAAAAAGATCAATTAATACTGTATTCTGGAAAGCATAACATATGTGCTGTCCAGGCCAAGGCCTTCAAGTAGTGCAACAGTAAAGACAGACTGGGCCACAGGATAACAATCAATCAACAGTAAGCAATGCAGACATATAGTCCAGTAACCTCTAACTACACTCTGTATGCAATCCCTAGGGAGAAAAAGACTTCAGTTGACACAATGGGATATATCTGTTGCATAAAAAGGCATAACTGAAACCATCACAATCACACAGACAGAACATTCTGTCTGGCAGGAAGCAGTAGGCCTGCATTTTCCCAAGGTGAATTGTATGGTAATGTACATGCAGATACCTTAAGGTAGGTTACTCCTGATATCCCTCACATGTTGTAACAGCCTAAGTTAATTATGCTGCATCCCCCCATAGACTGAGTACAGTGACATTTACCACTGTTACATACACTGACCTCTGGACTACAGAAGGGCACACATGTATTGTGCAGATGAAGCTCACACATATATGGACCCAACCCCACAATATGTGTTGGGGCCACAGCAGCAGTTGAATGATGGCAGGAATGGCAGCATGACATACTCACAGGCCACTACATAACCTCTGATGGCATGTCATATGGATAAAGCCTGATAAGTAGGTGGAGGACTGAGGCTGGAACACAGGCACATATGTGAAATAGTGTTGTCATACTAAGCAAGTTGCTGGTGTTACAGGATAGTCTGCAACATACCCTGAGTCAGGAATATGAAGTCTGAAACACAAATGTATGTAGCCATGTACTAATAGCACTCAACACATACACACTGCCTGTGATATATCTGACATAAGACCTGTATGGTGGACAGACAAAACATAACAGGCACACCTCTGGCCATCAAATGGATAGGCCCACAGTTGAGAGCTATGCAGACAGACTGCATTCGATGTTAAACTAGTATGTACACACAATCCCTGTAAAACTGGTGCAAAACAATGCATACAACAACAGTACTCACACTGTCTGTAGTTCTGGAACCTGATACAAATATGTAGCTGACCTGAGTGTGCAAGTTCTCTTGTAAGAGGTATTGCTACCTGCTGTCTGTAACACTGCTGCCCACACATAGGAAGGATGTCCGCCATACAGGAAAGGTAAAAGGACCACACCCACATGATGTAGAAATTTATAGTAGTGGGTTGCCATGACAGTGGTAATTGGAAGTACTACACAGCATGCTGCATGCAGATAGCAAGTGGAGGACACTGATTGATGCAGAGACCATTACCTGATCATGGTGCATCACCTACAAAAGATATGCTGCAATATATTCCAAGCAGTTCAATCCATTTACTGGAGAGAGAGAGAGAGAAAGAGAGAGATAGATAGAGAGAGAGACAGGGAGAGAGAGAGAGAAAACAGAACCACAACCAAAAACAAAAACAAAACCAAAACAGAAGTAAAGAAAGCAGGCTAAGGCCAAATGTAAGGAGAAAAAAAAGCTCCTTCAAGGAAGCCATCCAAAACAAACCTCATTCCCACAACAGGTATATGAAGTATATATGCATGTAATTGACTGTAGTACTTGATCCATAATACTGGGATAGCTGATGTGGAATGATATATATATACATATATATATATATACATATATATATATATATATATATATATATATATACATATATATATATATACATATATATATATATATATATATATATATATATATATCTGTATATATATATATATATATATCTGTATATGTATATATATATATATATATATATATATGTATATATAAACCATTAGTTGTTGTTGTTGTAATGATGTTCAGCTGAATAACTGCTATGGACAATAGAGTCTGTCCCTGTAGGTAGTTGGCCATACCCGTCAACTGTTCAGAGTAGCACTGACTGACAAGATGTAAGCCAACATAGTGTGTGTTGTGTAATGGAAAGGATGTTTATTACTGTGGCCAGTAGCTGGTGGTGGAAGTAATGCTATAAAGACCATAGTGAAAAACTTCTCTAAAGCAAACTTCACACTACTCAAGACTGGTGTGGTATCCTTCAAGGCCCCTGAGTCAGAGGAAACCACAACCCAAGCTGCGGAAGCCCTTACAAATGCCTTCTATGAACACCTCCAGGACTGCATGGATCAGGCAATCCCAAATAAAACCAAGACTCTTTCCATAAAGGGCAAACGTCCAGTCTGGTGGACCCCAGCCATTAACAAACTTTACAATAAGAGGAGAAAGCTATTACATGATAGAACAAAATCCATAAAAGGGAAGTCACCCCTGATCATTATTAGTAAAAAATACGAGCACTCATAAAATCAACTAAGGCCAATTTTGAGAGAAAAATTGCCATGGATTCAAAGGACAATCATAAGGCCTTTTTCAGCTATGTTAGGAACCTGGGTGGAAACTCACAGATATGCTCAGAATTAGTCCAATATTCTACATAAATCACTGAACGCACTGAGAGTGCCAACATACTTTCAGACAGGTTCAGTGTAATCTTCACCCGCCTCTCCTGCACTAAAGGAGAGATAACTATCCCAGCCGAGTGTAGCCTCCCAGACATCTCAAATGCGCAGGTGAAAGCTGCTCTCTCTAAAGCTAAAAACACAGCATCAATGGGACCGGATGGTGTCCCGCTGTGTGCTACACGAGTTAAATGAGGAATTAAACCCGCATAAGGCAGCTGTTTAATCTCAGCCTTACCACAGGATACGTGCCCAAGGAGTGGCGTGACGGCAACTGTGGTCCCACTCCACAAAGGTGGCGCCTCACGGACCCTGGTAATTACACCCATAAGCTTAACAAGTCTAGTCTGCAAAGCTATGGAGAGGATCATAATGGAGCTCATAAACAAAGATATAGGGGACTTGCAGACATTGGACCCGACCCAGTTTGGCTTTGTCAAGGGAAGATCATGCCTTTTGAACTTGGTCGACTTCTTGAAATAGTCACCAAGGCCATTGATGAGGAAAGGCAGTCCATACAGCCTACCTTGACCTTGCAAAGCTTCGACACAATACCCCACTCGGGTATTGTAGAAAACTTACCAGCTTAAATGTAAACCCATATGTCACAAGATGGGTTGCAAACTGGCTTAAGGACAGAACCCACAGGGTTAGAGTTGCTGGCGGTGTGTCAGACTCCAAGCCGGTCACAAGTGGTGTCCCACAGGGCTCGGTCCTTGGCCCCCTATTGTTTGGCATCTACTTCTCAGAAGTACAGGCCAACATGGGAGGACTTTTGACAAAGTTTGCAGATGACTGCAAACTGGGCGCCATAGTGGAAAGTGCATCGGACACTGATATCCTTCAGAAGGGACTCACGGAAACAGATAGCTGGTGCCAGAGCCATGGCCTGAAGTTAAACGCCAAAAATGTATAGTCATACCCTTCGGGAAAAACAAGGTAACCCCAAGCTACCATATAGGTGGCAATCCACTAAGCACAGAAGAGGTTATCAGGGACCTGGGGACCCAGGTTGACAGTGGCCTTTCTTTGACACTCACATTGCTAAAGTGGTTAGAAAGACCTTCTACATTGCCCACCTGATCATGAAGGATTCACATCCAGATCTAGTGAGGTCATTGTTCCCTGTACTCTTCACTTATCAGACCAATGATCGAGTACAATGCCCCATTCGGGATGTATCTCACCCGACATCTGCAGCAATTGGAGAGACCCCAAAAGTTCCTCACCAAAAGGATAAAGGGACTCCAAAATCTGTCATATGCTGCCAGATTGAAGAAACTCCAGCTCTATTCAGTCGCATACCGCCTGCTCAGAGGTGACATGTGCCTGACATACAAGGCCATGTCCAACCGGAATTAATGGACATGCTCCACCTCAAAAATCCAAATCCACCAAAACCACTAGAGCAAGCGACTTAAACCTTAGCACGGATATAAATAGGACGTGCTGGAGGGATAGATTTATCACTCAGAGACTCCCTATGCTGTGGAATAAAATCCCGGTCCATGTGAGGCAGAGCACCTCGCTGACTCTGTTCAAGAGAAATCTAGACCTGTGGATGGGAGATCGTAGGTTTACCCCGGGAATCATCTCTGGGTCACTGCTGGACAGAGGCACAACAAACTAATGGGCACAGTATTTTTTCATATAAGGGGTGGCGTAAGCCACAATAATTTGGGCTAGGCTTATAAATGCCTTAGGGCAGATAGCCTAGTATAAACCTATGAACCTATGAACCTATGAACCTATAATGATGGATACGTGGGTTCCAGAGCCCAACACTTGCAGGACACTCAGGTTAACATGTATTGTAGCATGCTGAAATGCCATGGGTGAGTAATAGGCTTAGCTGAGATCTGGCCCTATATATACCCTCCAATGTTAGACTGTGTCCATATGTGGCACCTGTCTGTGTTGTAGCAAGGCGGAACAGTGCAGCTGTGCAAGAAGGAGAGTTAGAGATTGTGGATCTAATGTCTGAATGTACCCATTATATAGGTATGTACATGTGTACACACACACACACACACACATATATATATATATATATATATATATATATATATATATATATATATATATATATAGATATATATACACATGTATGTCAACAGATATACAGATACCCATATGCAGATTATATATATGTATATATATATATATATATATATATATATATATATATGTATATAAACACATATATACAACATAAAATGTATCTACACATTTATTGATATATATATATATATATATATATATATATATATATATATATATATATATATATCTACATATGTACAAACACACACACACACACACACACACACTAACGTATGTAAATACATGTCCACTATATTACCACCACAGTGTTGCATGCTATGTGTGAGGGAACATCACACATAGCAATACACACAGATATATACAGCTTTTAGTGTATGCAACATGGACAGTTATGTCACATGTGAGCCCCTTGACTGCAAAACCAGTACTAGAAACATGAACACAAACTCTGAAACACAAAAGTCTTCTCAACTGACCAGATATCCACTTTATTGTAGAACACAATAACACTGAAAACCAAGTAAAATTAAGCACTTTTCGTTTATCACCTTGGCTAAACTTCTTCAAATACACATCACATAAAATTACATCTTATAAAACACTGTGTGTTAAGCTTAATTAGACATGTGATTAAAATCAATTAACTTTAAAAGTCACTATAGGCATAGTTTTACCAGAAACCAAATACCTAGTTTAAACCTTAGCTATACATGCATCATTCCTACTATTCATAGGAAAATACTATATACAAAATATATAAAACTATATAAAAATATAAATGAGTGACTATGTGTATTTTTACAAATACAAGTATGTAACTGAAACAGATAAATACTAAAAATATGCATATATAAATAAGGTGTCACTCTACAAACAATAAGTAACATCTTAACACCAGACTATATGTTACACAACCCAGTTAACTGAAGCATTTACAAAGTGCTTACAAAGTGTAGACAATGACCATAGGATACTACACATGCAGTGGTCACCCCTCCTGGCTTTTCAATCCTAGGACACATGCCAACAAACTTCATTTAAACCTGGTGGACATGCAGCATTCACTTGCAACTGTCACATTAGTGATTTTTAAAGTTAATTGATTTTAATCACATGTCTAGTTAAGCTTAACAAGCAGTGTTTTATAAGATGTAATGTTATGTGATGTGTATCTGAAGAAGTTTAGCCAAGGTGCTAAACAAAAAGCATTTAATTTTACTTGGTTTTCAGTGTTATTGTGTTCTACAATAAAGTGGATATCTGGTCAATTGAGAAGACATGTGAACCCCTTGTTGGGACCACATTGCCCTTGCCTGTGAAGTAGGGAATGGGAATATGGGGAAGGATAGCAGGTATATTTGTGGAGGTGGTTTGATTTGGTAGATATAGAGGAGAGACAACAAGGGTGGTATATGACACATGTAATGGGTAAACACCCTGGATGGTGTGTGTGTGGTCTGCGATGTTGGAAGCCCCATGAGCCCCTATATGGAAACAATGGGAACAAGGCCCCATGCATTGCTAGTCACAACAGCAGTTCCATGGCCCTGAAAGTGCCCGGACTGGAGGCTGAGCAGGAGAAGCATGTGGACCCTGTGATTGTGTACTGGGGGCCTCAAGGTGCTATAGCACATCCCACAAGTTTCTGTGTGGCCCCCTATGGAACAGACCCTTGTCCTGACCTCAGGTGGCAGGATCATGTTTGTGTGTGCCCCCAGGGTGGGTAACACCATCCTCTGAGGTGGTTCCACCTGAAGGTAGAGCTGGACCAGTAGATGAGGAGGCCCCAAGGTGGGTCCCACATGTGATGTGGCCTGGTAACATGGCCAGATGAGGTGGGAAAGGTGGTTCTGCTGGCAGCTATTCCCTAAACATACTATTGTGTCACTGTTATATAACATATGTAGGTAGTAGTAGTCCACACAATCCTAGAACATGTCCAACAACATGCATAGATATCCCCAATGTGCAGCAATCACATAGCAAACATACCACATGCATATATGGAACCATAGTGGCACTGACAATGGCATGCAGGTGAAATAGTCCATAACAGGCAAGCAGTGATAGTGTCCCCGCAGGGAACATGGCTATAAACATGTAGCACAAAGCGTGGTACAATACAATATATGTCCCAATGGTAGGTAAGCTGTAGCCATACTTATTGAGTTGTGTGAGCAATTTGTTGTTGCTGATATAATGGGGGAGTGGAACAGTGATATGTATTAAGAACTATGGTAACTTGCTGTATGAGTTGATCAGACCTGTTTCCATCTTTATGTCTTTCAGGCAAGATGTCCCATGGCTGTTTACCAGAGTATTCAGTGGTGGAAAATGTGGTCAAACTGAACCACCTGATACAGCACTACCAGGTTCTCTTTGGCAGGACAGTCCATGAGCAGCAGGAGCAGACTGCCATGTGAAACAATCTAGTCTACAGGGTCAATGATGTCGACCTGCATAACAGCAGTTACGAGCAGGTCTGGCATCATTGTACTGACCTGCTTCGCAATGCCCGTTGGTGTGCTGCTGCATTCTGGGGATCACCTCACAACGGGGGGGGGGTCATGCCATCTATCCCACCTGACACGTGTTGAGGAGCTTCTCGCCAGCCTTATGGCACCTTCCCACCTGCACACCCAGCAACTGGCAGAGACCATTGTGGAAGTGGGTGCTACCCACACACCGGCTGAGGAGCATGCAGGTAAGGCCACAAGGCACATCAGTGGACCACTGTTGCATATGGATCCACATCTGTACAGGTAAATCATGCATATGTGAGATGTCATATATAGTCTGTTGCTGCGTAGTAGTAATAAACAGATGTGCATAAGTGGCAGTATTGTGGACTTGTACTGTTGATGTACTGTAATGCTGCATCCACTCTGTAGCAATGCCACAGCTGTGGCCATTGACATCACATCTATCACATACTTTTTTAGGTCCCTCTGGTATACCACCAAGGCAGCAGCCTGTAGCTGATGAGTATGGTTTATGTTCATGCTTGTCAATACACCAGGCATGTAATGGCTATGGTATATTCCATGCACACATCTAGCACACCTACCCATAATGCATGCCATACATGTTCACGTATTGTTGCTGTTAAATGCACTGCATTACAGTGGTGACCATGATGGGGTATCTGAAGGGTATGTCAGACACCTGCAAGATCACTAACATCCTGTCATTGCAAAATGTGTCCACAGGGATGAACATAATGGTGGCCTACAGTAGGGACATGTGTAAAACATCACCGTTATACAGTGCTACAACAGTGTATGTACCAGTATTACAATGGCAACTGTTACAGATCTACACTATGGCATAAGATAATACTGTGGTCCACATTATTAGCTGGGACTAAGCTGTTACATGTGGTGTTCAGTGTTTGGGACACTGCAAACTGACACACATGTGTAGGCCATAGTTGTCAAGCATATGCAAAAAGGCTGAAGGTGGGGAGGGTTTGTCATCATGACACACCAGTGCACTGCAGCAGGGATCCGAAGGATGCTAAGAATGACTGTATCTGCACACAGTCATGTTCAGGAACTGTGGCAGATGTAACCCTACCTCCACAGCAATAGTGACGGCAGTCTGTGAACTCCTAGGAATGTGCACATGAGTAGATCTTGCAATCATGCAGAGTTGGGGACATGTGTAGGGCAGACTGACCATATACTGGCAAATGTAGATGGCCCATGCTAGTATACCCCTGCCAGGAATGTGACTGCTATAGTACACATAACAATAGGTGCAACATACCATCATGATAAGGGCTTGCACACATATGCACCCACAGTTTATGCATCGCGGTCAGCATCTGCACACCTAACACACTTCTTAGACACTGCATGTGAATGTACAAAACACATGTCACATAGGCTCATGTAATGTTAATATATGCGGTGATGTGGTCCCATGGCATATCAAGGAAGAGTGTGTCATATTATTAAGGGTGTGTACACTCCCCATAGCCATTGTAAGGTCTGATGGTTGTCAGTGTAATAGTATCGTATTGGTCATACATGCAAAAACTGATGTTGAGATCTGTAAACCAGGCATCAGTCATTCACAAATGACATCTGTCCACATATCATCCTGGGTATGTATCGCTCAAACACATAGGTGCTGTGAGCATTAGAGCAGACATAACTGACACAGTAATACACATTCAGCAATGGTTTGTACACCTGTGAGGTTTGGTGCACAGAACATGGCAGGGTGCAGAACAGGTGCACAGCAATATTGTGTACATGAGTGCAGTGTTTTCTAGGGGAAGGGGCATCACCTACTAACACAGCCCATGCATCACACACATGTATACTGTTGCTAGCATGGATTGACTATAGCGGCACTGCATGCTGTTGAGTACCATATGTTATACATGTTCACAGATGGGTAATGGGAGGACTCTGTGTACAAGCTTTGTGCAACCTCATCTGTAGGTGTGTGTGTGTGTGTGTGTGTGTGTGTGTGTGTGTGTGTGTGTGTGTGGGTGTGTAGTGGGGGTTATTTTGTCAGTAAGCGCAATCTAGTGGAGTGGAGGGGGGTTGATGCATGTAGGATGTGTGTGCATGTATGTGTGTATTTGTGTGGGTGCCCATGTATGCACATGTGTGATTGTGAGTTTGTTCATACGGCAGTACTTCCCTTTCTGATCGTGCTGTACATGGACATGGACTGACACATGAGACACCAGAAATACTTGTCTGATATGTAATCACAGGACAGTTGATAGTATAATAAGGTCTGTAGCATGGAACATGCATTGGGAGGGAAAGTAGACACCAGGTATACCCTTAATATTGCAATCAGTAGAAAGGTGAATGACTACCCACATATGCAGCACTACATATGCATTAGGGAATTACTAGACAAGACCAGGGAGTGTATCCATATATTACTGTTGTCCATATGATCAGTTGATTGAGCAGCAGATCTGGCATGTACTGAGCAATAGTTAACATATGACACTTCAGTGCATGATATTATGGAGTGAACATAGTAGCCTCTAACACATAGGGGCCATGATCACCATATCCGGACATACCCAGGGTGAACACTGGATGACAGCAGTAAGGCTTTGTAAAACCTACTCCACTCAAGTCAAGGAGGTAATGGAGTAACAGATCTTGTGTTGTGATCACTCGTCTAGGCATTTAGAGGAATGATACTTTAATGAGTGGTATTAATGAGTATATGTTACCAAGTGTGATGCAGGATGGAAACTTATGTGATTAAATGTGGGACTGTCTGTAAACTCAGGGACAGGTAGGTATTAAGGTGGAATATCAGTGTGTGTGTGTGCGTGTGTGCGTGTGTGCATGTGTGTGTGTGTGTGTTTGTGTATATGTGTTTGTGTATATGTGTTTGTACTGTTATGCAATGCTGTACAGGGCTTAAAGTGCGTTTCTTGTTTTCTCCCACAGGTGTTGAGGTGGGTCAGCGTCCCTCCTGCATGCAATCTGCTGTTAGTGTCCATACAGACAACGCAGATGATGATAGTACTGTTGAGGCACAGGTGGGGTCGTCAGAGGCTGAAACTGCACCATCGTTTGACATCCCTCTCTTGGCCACTCCAACCCCACACACAGTTACAGTGCCTATACATGCCCCATCACCAGTGGCCATAGCAGAGAGACAATTGGCAGTTGGTGGCAGTGCACAGGAGAGTGTGGTATCTATGCCTCCTGTGTCTGGTCACAGCAGGCATAGCCAGATGTCTGGCAGGGCACCACATAGACAGATGTACCAGGGTGCTCATGGTAGGGTCGCTGGTCATCATGCCCCTGGTAGAAGTGCCACAATTGTTACCATCGGGCTCATGTTTCAGACTGTCATGGGGGTGCAGGCATGTATGGAACTGTACACCAGACAGGGCCTGAGGATGCAGAGGCCTGCTCTCTCATCTGCAAGTGACAACTTCCATGAACTTTCTGGTGTCCTCCATGATTATACCGAGGTCACGGATAGATGGTTGGGTGAGATGGTGAGCCTCATCAACCCTGGTTTGTCCGTGCTCGAACATGTGGTGGAAGTGGGGCATATGGCTGTGTGGATGTAGGCCAGCAACACCAACAGCTGGTGGTTGACGTGGATGTGCTAGGACACCAAGGTGCTCTAGTAGTGGCAATACCAGCCCCAGCACTGCAGGCGGGGTGCTGTCCACACCACACCACAGCAGGCCATATGCACGTGGCCATGGCCAGTCCCAGGAGGCCTGTACCTGGATGTGCCTATGGAACCCCTGGCAGGCACAGTCCACATGTCCATGGCTGGAGGCGGTGAACTGCACACCCTGCCAAGTATGGTCTGCAGCTGTCCAAGAAACACCTGTATAGGGCAGCCACATGACAGAACTGTGTGCATGCATACCCACACACTATACAAACTCACCTAGGGCAACCCCGTACCTACACACACCACATCACCATGCCCATTTCAACTAAATACACCCCTCACCCACACATACTTGGTGTCAAATGTATGCCGCACCCTCGGTCTCTGGCAAACGAGCAACACAACCTGTGCATATGATGATACCTGTGCCAAATTCCTGTCATCCATAACATCGATGCAGGGACAGGCTAATATGGTTCTGATGCACATGGTGTCTGTACTACAGTGTACGAATGTACTGCTGTGAAACATGTTGTCAGGAGTAATGTTTCATGCATACATGTCAGGTAGTGTAGCTGTCCAGCCATGATGCAGTATAGCTGTTAATAACACTGAGTGATTGTGGTCTCCATAATGTTATCCATTTATGTTGTAGGTGTACATGTGTCAGCAGGAGGATGGTCTGTAGTCATATTCTACAAGGGGTATAATACTGTGGTGACACCATGGCTGTGACATATCCTGGGTAAAAGAACACGTCACAGGTTTGTAATACAGTTACTGCCTGTGCCACATGGACAGGTGACCCGCTGGGACATGTATAATCAGCAAACTGATGTAGATCCATCCAAATACACGCACACTCTTACTTGGCAACACTGGGACTAGACCCCTACCTAGATATGTAGTGCTACTGAACTGTGTGGCTTTCATTGCAGACACCACACAGCATTTAGGGTTAGGTGTTTTCCAGGTTATATTTTACATGCAGAACATCCCAGACATATACAGTATGGTAATGGGGGATGTAATATTTGTATATGGACAATACATAGTCTGACATACCATGATATACACATTAACAGACACATAACAGGCAGACACACATAGGTTTATAGATTGATACTAGGCTATCTGCCCTAGGGCATTTATAAGCCTAGCCAGAGTGTGTTTGGCTTTCGCCACCCTTTTAGATTAGTTGACTGTGCCTCTGTATAGTAGGTCACAGACTATAGCCCTTTTAAGGTTAGTTTACTGTGCCTCTGTCTAGTAGAGACACAGAAGAGATCCCAGTGGTAAACCTGCGATCTCCCATCCACTCGTCAAGATTTCTCTTGAAGAGGGTCATTGAGGGGCTCTGCCTAACATGGATTGGGATTTTGTTCCAGAGTGAGGGGAGCCTCTGGGATATGAATCTGTCCCTCCAGCATGTCCTGTTTATTTCTGTGCTGAGGTTTAAGTCCCTGGAGTGTGTAGCTCTAAGGGATTTGGATTTCCTGAGGGGGAGCATGTCCATTAATTCTGGGTTGGACATGGCTTTATACTTCAGGCACAGATCGCCTTTGAGTAGGCGGTAAGCAACTGAGTAGAGCTGGAGTTTCTTTAGCCTAACTGCATAGGGCATCTGTTTGAGTCCCTTGATCCTCTTGGTGAGGTACTTTTGGGGTCTTTCCAGTTACTGCAGGTGTCGGGTAAGGTACATCCTGAATGGGGCATTGTATTCAATTATGGGCCTGATGAGTGATGAGTAGAGGGGCACAATGACCTCTCTTGATCTAGATGTGAACCCTTTTGTGATAAGGTGTGCTATATAGAAGGTCTTTCTAACCACTTTGGCAATGTGATTGTCAAAGGAGAGATTGATATCTACTTGGGTCCCCAAATCCCTAATTACTTCTTCCATACTTAATGGATTACTACCTATGTGGTAATTTGTGGGCACTTTGTTTTTCCCAAAGGGGATGACTATGCACTTTTTGGCATTTAGCTTTAGGCCATTGCTCTGGTACCAGTTATTCGTCTCTGTGAGACCCTTTTGGAGGATGCTTGCGTCAGTCGGCAAGTCGATTATGGCACCCAGTTTGCAGTCATCTGCGAACTTGGTCAGCCATAGTCCTCCCGTGTTAGCCTGTACCTCAGAGAAATATATACTGAACAAGAGAGGTCCCAGGACTAAGCCTTGTGGGATGCCACTTGTAACTCATTTAGAGTCTGACATGGCACCTGCAATTTTGACCATGTGGGTTCTATCCCTGAGCCAGTTTGCAACCCATCTTGTGATATAGAGGTTGATATTTAAGCTGATGAGCTTATTTATGATGCCCGAGTGGGGTATTGTGTCAAAGGCTTTTGCGAGGTCCAGGTAGGCTGTGCGGACTACCTTCCCTTCATCTATGGCCTTGGTGACTGTTGAAAAGAAGTCGACCAGGTTCAAGAGGCATGATCTGCCCTTAACAAAGCCGAATTGGGTAGGATCCAGTGTTTGGAGGTTCCCAATGTCTTTGTTTATGAGTTCCATGATGATACGCTGCATAGCTTTGCAGACCAGACTAGTCAGGCTTATAGGGCGATAGTTTTCGACATCCGTTGTGGCACCACCTTTGTGGAGTGGGACCACTGTTGCTGTACGCCATTCCTTGGGTACATATCCTGTAGTAAGGCTGAAATTGAACAGTGACTTTATGTGAGGGTTCAGTTCTTCTTGGAGCTCATGTAAGATGCAGCCCAAGACACCGTCCGGTCCCATTGATGCTGTGTTTTTTGCTTTGGAGAGGGCAGCTCTCACCTGTGCATCTGTGATGTCAGGGAGGCTACACTCTGTTGGGATAGACATTTGCTCTTTTGGGGGGGAAGGGAGGAGAAGTTTGCACTGAACCTGACTGCCAGGATGTTGGCAATGTCTGTGGGTTCAGTGTATTTTTTGTCATTTTGCACTAACTCAGAGCATATCTGGGAGCTGCCACCCAGGTTCCTGACATAACTAAAGAAGGCCTTGTGATTATCTTTAGCATCTTTTGCAATTTTTCTTTCGAAGATGGCCTTAGATGATTTTATGAGGGATCGTAGTTTCTTGCTAGTACTGATCAGAGATGCCTTCCCTTTTTGGGATTTTGCTGTATCATGTAGTAGTTTCCTCCTTCTGTTGTATAGCTTATTTATGGCTGGGGTCCACCAGAAAGGTCTCCTGCCTTTGGAGGAGTGAGTCCTGGTTTTATTTGGGATAGCACGATCCATGTATTCCTGTAGCTGTCCATAAAATGCGTTTGTAAAGGATTCTGCGGTTTGGGCCATATTTTTCACTGGCCCGGGGGCTTTGAAGGATTCCACCTCGGTTTTGAGAAGTGTGAAGTTTGCTTTTGAGAAGTTCTTCATCGTGGTTTCCATGGCTGGGGGTGGGGACAGGATATGGATGTCCAGTGAGATTAATTTATGGTCATATCTTACCAATGAGGGTTGTAACTCTGGTATGGAACATAGAGTCCCCATGTTGGTGATGATCAGGTCCAATATGTTTTCCCCTCTTGTGGGAGTGGTGACCAGTTGTTCCATAGCATTTGAGTTTATAAATTCTAGGAACCATTGGGCGAGGGTGTTGGGACTTGAGTAGTGCTCCCAGTCTATGTTTCGGTAGTTGAAGTCACCAAATATAATGGTGTTTGGAGAGACCTTCATATTCTCTAGTGTTCTCAGGAAAGTCGAGTGGGGTTCCTGAGTTTGGGAGTGTGGTCTGTAGCAGGCTACAAACTGAAGGGCAGTTTTGCCCACTGTTAGTTGCACATGGATGGTCTCCGATGCTTCGTGCAGTGCAACTAACCTGGAGGTGTGGGTATCTTTGATGAATATGGATACTCCCCCTCCTTTTGTGGCTCGGTCCGAGTTTTGGGGCTGAAAAGCATGGTATGAGTTATAACCTGGTAGTGGTTGGGTGCTCTCGGGAACCTTGAACCAGGTTTCTGTTACTGCACAGATATTGATATTCTCCATACTGAGGAGAGCCTTGATTGCATGCATCTTGAGGTTTAGACTTCTGGCGTTGAGCAACATTACCCTTAGTTTCTTTTTCCTTGTGTTGTCTATGGAGGTGGGTTTGTCTTTTGAGCCTTGCCTAAAAAAGGCACTTTGGGGGTGGCAAGAGCCCTAGCCAGTATTCGAAAGCCCAGGGGTGACAGGTGCAAGCTGTCCCTCGCGAAGCAAAGTGGCTTGTCGAGCATGTCATCCCAGGCTGACAGACACTGGACCCCCTTTGAATGACACCAATACTTTAGCCAATTGTTAAAAATTGATCATTTTGTCTTTATACTGTGGCATCATTCTTGGTGAGGGTAAGATGCTACTCAATGTCAGGGTCATATCGGCCTGGGCTACATGATCAGAGAGCTCCTCTATGTCTCTTTTCATGTAGTCCAGGGAAGTATGACTCAGGTCATTCACACCAGCATGGACAATGACGGAGTTATATTTGTACTTGCTTTAGAGTGACCTGAGTGCTTGTGTTATGTGGCGGATCATGGCACCCAACAGGCAGCTTACAGTGACCTTCTCCTTGTTCAGCCTGGTGAGTGGGACGTCAGTGTGTCTGACAATAAAGTCACCTATTACAAGTGTACTAGGTGTGTTGTTTAGCCTTAAGGGCTGTGACTGTGTGGCACACTGACTTTGTGAACTATGTGATAGGTGGGTATTGTTGTGGGGTAGTGGTTTCTTGGATGTTTGCTTTGGAGGTCTCTACTGCTTGGGCAGATTTTTATTTAGAGCCTCCGAGTATGTTTTTGTGTGTTTATGTGTTTGGTTTGCTGTTTCGATAGGTCTA
>NC_056742.1:207754100-207806600 GCF_019279795.1 Protopterus annectens | reverse complement strand
CAAGCAGGTTTAAGCAAGGATGTAGATAGACATAGTGTAAAAAGATTGCATTTTTTTCTGAGCATCTCTTGGAATTTTCAACACTAAAAACCATAGAATATTAGAACTGTGTAAACAAATGTTTACAGTACAGAAGTATACAAAGAATGCTTATATGAAAGCAGTGTACCGTTAAAATAGCTTTTTCATGTGCATAAATGGTAACAGTTGAAAATAACTTCCCCTCTTCCTATATGTCTGGGGGTAGCATTTTGAGGGTTCATTACATTTTTAAATGACGGGTGATGGTGGGGACAATATTAGGTTTGAATACAAAATGTAAAGTTCTGCTTGCACTCCTGATTTGAATGAGTGTACCTGTCCTGCTCTCCATGTAATAATGCTCTAGCATATACCTGGTTGTGTATGCAATCTTCCTGACTCGGTAACACAATTACACAACAACACAATTGGATGGAAATGTTTTGAAGTTAAAACTAGGGATGTCAGTAAAACAGTAAATTTAAAAAAGTATTTCCATCCTGATGAACCTACAGAAGGACTGCACAGACAACATCACTACTGACAATACAGACTTGGGTAGTATACAAGACTGTCCAGACTTTTACCACTTTTTTGTCTTTTGTTTAATTTCTCTAGATTTTTAAGGTGAAGTAAACTGAAACCATTCCTATCTCAAGGCATAATTAAAGTTCATGAAATCAGTTTTGCTTCAGTGTTTCATTTTTTCCAAAACTATCCTTCAGATTCCTAGGTGACAGACATGTCTTACTAATGCAAAAGCAATGGTGGTCGGGATATTAAAGTGGTTTAATCTAAGTAAGTCCTCTGTATTATATTTTCAAAGGATCGAAGAAATGCTCTTTATGTAATGCATACCTCTCAACTGTACAGATTTTTGCAGAATGTCTAGATTTCTGCCTCATTTTTGTTGTGTTCCTCCTAAAATATGTACCTTTCTGGCAAATAGCTGAGAACTGAAGTCATTAAATAATGACAAACATTTAAGTTTAAGACTCCACATCCTTTAGAAAGTCATGCTAATCCAAATGGGCATCTAATTAGCATAAAAATGTAATACCAATGAAGTGGCACAGCTCAGAAACACACTTAAAAACAGAGTGACAGAAAAGAAAAATAAAAGCACATTATCAAAGAAACAGCAAAATCTGTATTGTAAAATTTACCACATAAAGTCATTTATTTATGCTTCTAACAAGGAGAGATATAAGACCTGAATTATTGGTGCCACTATGGTTTTCTGTGAACTAGAGTACAGGGAGATTCAGGAAAAGTGAGTGAAGGCACAAATTAAGACTGGAAATGAGAACATACCTCAAAAAATAGGTACATCATGCGCAGAGGTTAAGCACAACTGAAGGAAAACAGGCTACATTCTTCCATAATACTAACAGCTGGGAGCTAAGCTGAACAATAACAAGTATGAAGCTCTAAGGTCTGCCATTATAGACTAACCTTCCTACACAGTGATTTACCAGAAAATCAACATGTTGCATGGCACAATATAAGGCACAGCTGGAAGTGTCCTTCAAAATTGCCAACAATTGAGAGGTATGCTTAAAGTTACTGCATTTTTTTTTTGTAATGTTGACAATGCTTGCAGAAAAAATTAACATAAGGTGACTAAATGTGTTTTAGGAAGACCTGAAGCCTATATACATAGCCTTTATGTATGTATGCAATTAATGACTTACTAAACGTCGCTGTTTTGCCACAAAAATGTCACAGGGGAACAGATTAAAAAATATCTAAATTTTCTGAAAAAAATATTCCAGCAAATGCATATAATTCTGTTAAAGTAAATCTAAAAGTAAAATTCCATTGTCGCGCATACCAGTCAGACAAATCAAATAAAAAAAATGCAACCAAAACCCAGGAAAACATAACCTCGGAAAAACACTAATAATATGTTTGTCCGAGTTATCAGTGCTCTACAAAGTGGATGGAATGGCAACACACGAATAAAGTCAGTTTTTTTTAACTGTCCTGGCCAACCTGCAGCTGTAAGTGGGAGGGCGCTCACCCCCCTCCCCCATGGTTCCGGCTTCTGGTTACACTTTTACAGGGTGCAGAGAAGAGGGCACACTTTCTTAATAGATGCATAAATAAAAACTGCGCCCTTTAAGAGGCTGGCCTTTATGGCGCCCAAGGTGGTCGCCTAGTTCGCCTATGCCTAAAGCCGACCGTGTCTACACATGTCACAGCACAGAGTAACAGCCATCTGTGAGAAAGTGCTTACCCACAACAAATGCGGACACAGCCACAGCCCCATATGGTACACAAGCTTAATATGACACTATATGGATTGTCTGATATACACCATCCTTATATGTACTGCTCACACACTAACCCTACATAAACTGGGTCATGACACAGTGTGATGTGATGCCTGTCTGTGGTATGGGACACACGTGTGTTTGGCCCTACAGACATGTAAGCTGATAGCATACCATACACTGAAGCAGCATGTAACATCAGATAGAACAGGACCAGGAACAATGGCATTTACCACAGTCTGTGCACAGCCCAAGGTATGTATGCGCAATACACATACTGTAGACAATCACCATAAGTACACAGACCCCAGTACTGTACACACAACCACAGAATGCCCAGGTTATGTCCTCAGATATAACGCCTACTATACATAACATGTTTAGCAGTCTGATATCTCACTGGCTTGTTATCAGGTATGATGTCAATAAATAATGGTGTACAGAACATATGCACCTCTTACTGCATGACATATGTACAAAGGTTGACAGACTTGTGGCTGGAGTCACAAACACTGGGCCAATATTGGCATGTTGCTGTAATAACCTCATACATTTACTGTCGTACCAGGGTTTGTTGTGACATATGTCCTATGAGGAATATGAAGTCAGTAACTGTCATGGCTGTCACCATGTACTGGCTAACAATCTTCAGACTATGCTTCTGCAGTTCTAAAATAGGTGTTCTGTGAGTAACATAAGAAACATAAGGCTTCCCACACTGCCCAGTCTGCAGATAACCCTACAGGTGGGAGTTTCCTCAAACACATACCACTGTCATGACAGGTATTAAATCATGTAGACCAGCCATATCCATACATACACCCATTTAAACCAACATTACTCCAAATGCAGAAGAGCAACACTTACATTCTGTAGTCAGGTCTGGCACATCCCCCTTAGGGTTGCCACCTTTTAACAAGGCCAAAGTGGGGCATGGGGTGTGGGCAATAGGGTAGGGGTGTGGTCAATATGACACTGGCCACACCCCAACCACAACATCACCAGAGGTGTTAAAGGAGATGCAGTATTACAGTTAAGGATACAACATTGTGACATTACAGCATACTGAAAACTCAAACCATTTAAATGAAGTGAACTATTACTGCAAAAACACACATTACTCAGTTGTAACAGTAAATGAACTTTAAAGGAATAAAAAACACATTACTCATTAAACAGACACTTGTTTATTTAAAAAGTAAAAATAATTCATAAACCAACCATGACTATTCAGAAAGAAAACTTAACAAAATCTACATACCACCTACAAGCCAAGTAAAAAATTAAGACTTTTTATTATCAATTAAAGCTAAAGCAAAGAAAAAACACAAAACTACATATTGTACCCTAGTACTACATACTGCACACTAGCAAATTAATGCAAAACAAAGAACAAAAAATTACAAACTGCACCCTAATACTTTATTCTGCACAATAGTACACTAAATCACTTTTTTTTTTTTTAAGTGTATTTTGAATTTGATTTTACGGCTTGAAGAAGGGCCCGATTTGAAATAATATTTGAGTAAAAGTCACAACATTTCATCCGGTAATTTACAATAATGATTAGTTCAGCTTTTAACAAGTCCACACTACCTCGGTTTCACACATCTGTCCATTTACCTTTCACCAAAGAAAAAAGTCTTTCTGCAAATGCGTTTGAGGTCGGTATAGATAATACCCTAGCAATTACCGGATATAGTGTAGTCAGTTCAAGCCCTTCTTTCAAAAGCTTCAGCCACTTCTCTCCTGGGGTCAAGCTTGTATTACATAACTGTTCCAGAAAGGGCCTAATTGCCAAGTAGTCCCTAAAAAGATAATCTTCATCTACATCCTGCAGACTCAGGGCATTGGTCACATTAAGTAAGTCACTGAAAGCAAAGGGCTAATTTAGAGATAATTTTGATAATGTAAACAAGTAGTTGCTTTCAGTATAATCAAACCACTGTTCCAGGTATTTCACTGCTGTCTCCAAGAACATAATGAAGTCTCTTTTCCGTTTGTTAGCAGAAGTGCTATCTAATGTGCTCATAAGTGCCCTAAGTTTCCCTCCAAAGAAAGCACCTTCCACTCTTGCCTGCAGTTTTTGCTTCAGAGAGACCATTACACAAAATGTTTCCATGGCAGTAAGTGCTGATTTTTCTAATGCACTTATATGTTCATTAAAATCAACAAGAACAGCACAGAGAAAGTGCAAATAGTACTGCGGCAGTGTAGGCAATTCATTCTCACCATGTTCATTAGCTAAAAAGTACTGCCATATCTGCCGGGGGGGGTCTCCTCTGCTCCCTGGGAGAGGAAATAGGACTGGAGCACTGGGAGATTTTTCACTACTCTTTCAATGGTTGGGAGTAGTGACAGCCACCTTGTTGGCACATGTCTTAACAGACTCTCAAATTCCATGCCACAAAACTCAAAGAAGTCTTTCAAGTCTCTGGTTCTTGTGGCAGAACCTGAGAAGTGGCTGAAAAGTTTCATTACAAATACTTCCACATCGTACGGTAGTTGTGCTGCAGCTTTTTTGGCTGCATTGTGAATGATGTGGGCAACACAGTTAGCCTTCTGGAGTGATGGGCACCATTCTTTTAATCTGGTATACACACCAGATTTCTTCCCATAGTTCACACTGGCATTATCAGCCCCATAAGCTGAAATGCTGTTCCAGGACAAGGAGTGCCTTTCCATAATGTTGGAAATTTGCTGTGAAATAGCCTGTGCAGATTCATCAGGGTCTTCATAGAAGTCTAAAAGGCCATTCACCACCCCTTGTTCTTTAGAAAAAAATCTCACAACAAGTGGAAATAATTTTATGTTCCCCTTGTTGGAAGCATCTGATGAAATTGCAAATGAAGTGCCTGGTTTTTGAAAGTCATGCAGGAGGCATTCCAATGAGTGCGGTCCCAAAACATTTTCAACTATGGCTTCAGCCTTGGTTCTTCCACAAGATAGTTTCCTTACAGTGTCTGAGTCACTGTACAACTGGCTGGCCAACTTTACAGCACAGTCCAAGCTGTTATAGGAAATATTGTGCTTAACAGCATGGAACACCTCAGAGGCTTCTGCTGCAATGATCCTAAGTTCTGGTCCCTCAAGGTTTGCGTTCCTTGCCCAATTTGTCATCAGGTGACTGGATTTAGCTTGAAGAATAGCAGTCTTATGTTGTTCAGTTGCCTCATGTTGTGCAACATCGTTTCTTCCACCGTGGGTCACTAGAAATTCTCTCTTGCAGTACCTGCAGAACGCTTTGACATCATTGCATCTCTCGATCCAGTCAAATTCTGTTTTCCAAACATCCTGCCACTTGCACATTCTCTTGCTGCTGGTTGACTGTGATGAAGCTGCTGCTCTCTAAATGCTTGAATATGTGCTTACCTGATATGTAACATATTTACCAAAACTGTGTTAGTAGGTTGCAGTAACATACTGCTGCACAGCACAAATGAACTGGCTCAAAAAACACTGGCACATGAAAGAACTGGCTCGAAAAACAGTGCCATGCAAAAGAACTGGCTTGAAAAACATTGGCACACAAAAGAACTGGCTCAAAAAACATTGGCACGCAAAAGAACTGGCTTGAAAAACATTGGCACTTGAAAGAACTGGCTTGAAAAACTGGCATGCAAATAAAATGGCTTAACAGTAGCACAAAAAAGGCTTGAAAAACAGTGGCCCTTGAAAAAACTGGCTTGAAAAACATTGGCACTCAAAAGAACTGGCTCAAGAAACATTGGCATGCGAAAGAACCGAGGAATGGAGCAGAAAAGAGTTATCACAAATAGTTTGAAAAAGGTCAAATATTAAATGAGGTAATGTAGGGGGCATTTTGGCCATTGAAAACTAACTAACACAGCTTGTAGAAAATGAAGTGCATTATTTTTACCACCGAACATGCCCACCTCACCCCACCCCTCAAGAAAAAAAAGTTAACCACATTCACTGAACCAAAAAAAAAACACTAAAATGAATGAGAATGCACAGTGGATACCATAGACCTGATTTAGCTTTTGACCACAGCAGTTAAAAGAAATGTATGGCACTAATTTGCACAGCGTAATGATCTATTAATGAACATGCCCAACAGCCGCAATGGTCATAATCAGATTATAATGAAAACAGTACATTGTAAGTTTATTGAAGACACCACTAAAATACAAACTTTGCTACTTATACAAGCAAACTACCCTGTAACAACGACATGGTTTAGCACAATCTCAAATACACTGCATTAACTTCTGAGCATGCATCCAAAAAAAAAAAATAAACAGGAAAAAAGTCCGTAAACATTTTAACTTTTAAAAATACTTTTTGCAAGAGAAGTAAAATAAACTATGATGTACAGCAGACTCCATGGGCTCCTTTTACCTCAAAACATAGCAATTAAGAGTAATTTACCCAGCACAGCGATGCAATAAACAGGCCCAAGTAAAAGCAGCACACCCATATTCACATTACAAGCAAAGTAGGACATTTTAACCTTATTAAAAATGCATAAAAAATTAAATGCACACATTTACAAGTTTAAATGAAAACAATCTTGAAACAGCTTCAGCTAGTTGGCAACATGTACCTACTAGAATAATAAATACACTACATTAACTGTTAACATTCACCCTCAAAAGGTAGTCTTGTACCACATACACATTGACTTGCAAGAACTAACAGGAAAATATTATCCAAACAGTATATCCTAACTTCCTGAAAACAGCATTAACTTGCACACATTTCCACACAAAAAAGTGCAAACTATGCTCGAACATTTTCTATCTGAAAAACAGAAGATACCCAGAAAAGCTACGACAATAGAAATACATCTCACTAAATTTATATTTCATTGCCCCCCCACAAGAAATAAACAACTTCTATACACACAGTTCAGCCTTTTAAAAGTAATGTTTTCAAATCATACCCCCTAGAACAATAACAATTACATATACATACAGGTTTTATACCTTTAAAAACTACTGCTCAAAAATCTCAAAATAACCACTGCACAGATTTAAATACTGTGTACTGCACCCCCATCTACCTCTAAACATTAAAAAATTAAACTACAATACATTCCCATTTTAAACTACTACTGAAAAATCTCAAAATAACCACTGCATAGATTTAAATACTGCATACTACATCCCCATCTACCTCTAAACATTAAAAACTTAAATAAAGCACGATATTCCCATTTTAAATAACTAAAGCCACAAAATACTATGTTATGTACTTACCACTATCACAGTTTTTGCTGGGCTAGCTTGCTTCCTTCCTGCTGGAATGGCTAGTTGGCTGGGCTGGCTGGCAGGCTCCCTTGCTGGCTAGCAGGCTGGCTTCTTTGCTGGCTGGCTGGCTGGCTTCTTTGCTGGCTGGTTGGCAGAATTTTGAGATCTTTTTCCCGAATTCCCATCGCAGCTGTAGAGCACTAAAACAAACTGCTCTACAGCTGCGACCTTTATTAAGCTCTTCTAGGTAAATCCCCACTCCATCCAATCCCTTCAGCCAATTACAGTTTAAATTACACCACCCAGACCTAGCAGGGAATCCCTCTAATTGCAGGTCTGGGTTGGTGATGTAGCCGCATTGCCGTGGAAAAACTGGAATTATTTTTGGCTTTTCCACAGCAATGGCAATTCCCGAGCATGGAGGGGAAAATGGGACTTTTAAAGTCCCACTGTTGGTGAATGCGGGAAGTGGGATGAGAAAGCTCAACCCGTGAGTGTCCCGCTGACAACAGGATGGCTGGTAACCATAATCCCCCTCCTGTCTGTTGGCCTGTCTCCACAGTGTATGTTGTTAGAGGTAAATACTAATACCATCTGTGATGCTATTTGCCAAACACCAACTTGAGGTTCTGCTCACAGTAAATGAAAAGGCCCAATACCACATGATGTTCTTAGATATTGGAGTGTGTTTCCATGCAATTGGCTGTGGGAATGTTACCACAGCTGTTCCACATGCAGTCAGCTAGAGGGGATCTGCAATTTGTGCAGAGGCCATCAGCTGATCATGAGCACCACTTACAAAACACAAGCTGCTGCCTAAGCAAAGCAGGTGTACTTCTCCACATCCACCAGAGAGGGAGTGAGAGAGACATACAGAGACAAAGTGAGTCAGGGAGGGGGTGGGAGAGTAAAACCTAAGCATGTTTGTGTCACACACCTAACAGTAAGGGGTTTCAAATTCCTGACTATGTATTGCTTGCACATGTTTATGCAGTTATTGCATGCACCATATAGCTTACATGTTGGGGAAGCTGTCCAAAGGTATATCTGATGATGAGTGACATCTGCAATAATGATATAGGAGAGATAAGGTAGGTGTAGTACATATGCCTGTCCACATGAACAGGTGTCAACGTCAACACAGCCACACTCTCTCAGGGACTTGCACACATTAACACAGTTGGCAGGGTCAGGACTAGACTTCTTAACTAGCTAGTTTGCCACAATACAGTAAAACGCAGGTATCACATGCACCACAGGGGTTATCCAGATGATATATAGGCAAAGGTTATGTAAAGGTGTCTGGCATCAGGCGGCATGCTTCTGTAGGCCAATGGGAGTTGCAGTGAGTGTGAATGGGGATGAAAGCATCATACTCCACACATACAGACACAGGGTGCCAGTACTGACATGCATGGGTGAATTGCTTCATAAGTGTGTGCCAGAAGGCTGTACAACACTAGGTGAAGGGTATATCTTGGCATCAGGCCACATGACAATGGTCTGCAGTGTGGCTCAGGGGTGTAGTGTCTGGATTGGCCCACAGAGGTGGGTATTGTATTCACCATCCAGTCACCTGGGTTACTATTGTGTGTGGCCAGAGCTGGGAATGCTTGCAATGTATGTGTTCTATAGTCCATGACATGGACAGTGTCTGGGATGTGCACATGTCCCAGATGCATGTTCAGTGACATGTGGAACTGTACCTGGGGTGTCTGGCCCATGTTGTGTACACAGATTATCATCAGATGGGCCAGTCCTGACCTCATGTGGTGGGAACTGGTAATGGACACCAGGTTGATCCTGCACCTACATTGATAGCATGATACAGGTATTTCCTGATGTCAGTGGCATCTGTCCATACAGGGTATGTGTTTAAGGCATGATATGTCCTTTGTGGGTCACATTTGATGGCACTACAGTTGTTGCAGGTGTCTAGTGGGGTAAATAGTGAAGGCACACTGTCTGGGATCATATGTCTATTATAGTGGTGGGACAGGGTGCCATGCACTCTGTAGTCCACAGCAATCATACCATGGTTACTCTCTGTGTGCAATATGCAGGGTACTACCAACAAAGTGGTTGTTGCCTAGGCAAGTCTGTTTGTGTATGAGACATGGGATGGGAGTATTCTCTGGGTAATACAAGGGCTCCTTAATTTGTTCACCAGGCCTTGATGTCACATGTAGGGGTATGGATTGGCAACCCCAGCCTCATGGCTATCTGTTATCCTTGCAAGGTGGACATTGTGACATATAATAGGCCCACCATATAAGAAATTTGCAAAACTCACTCCACAATGAGTGCAGTTGTTACACACTCACAGCCACCTCCACACAGGATATGACTGACAAACACAGACACACACACCAAGTCTCATAGTTGCCATGTCTGAGATTGTAACTCCTACCTAACTAGTTTATAACACTACAGCATTACATAGATATAGGATATGCCGCAGAGATTACTTGAGCTACTTTGTCCCCAAAGGTGTATTTCAAAGGGAATGACATCAACAGGCGTACCAAAGATGGGTAATGGAGGTTGTAGTGACTGTGAATGGCCTCAAAAGCATTGCACCCTATACAGACAAACACACACACAAACATCCACACTTTCCACATCTGGGGATAGAACTCCTACTGAACTACTATATCACACTAGAGCATTATGCAGTTATAGGACATGCTGCGAATATTACTGAATTACTACTTCCCCAAAGGTGTATTTCAAAATGAATGACATCAGCAGGCTTGCCAAAGAAGGGCACTGGAGGTTGTAGTGACTGAATGGCTTTAAAAGCATTGCTCCCTTCACAGACAAACTAATACACGTACAAACATCCACACTTGCCATGTCTGGGAATAGAACTCCTACTTAACTAGCTTATCACACTACAGCATTAAGCACATAAAGGATGCGCCACAGAGATTACTGGGCTGTTTTTCCCCAAAGGTATATTTCAAAGTGAATGACATCAGCAGGCTTGCCAAAGAAGGGCACTGGACATTGTAGTGACTGTGAATGTCCTCAAAAGCATTGCTCCCCACACAGGCAAACATCCACCCTTGCCTTGTCAGGGAATAGAACTCCTACCAATCTATGATATCACACTACATCATTACACTGTTATAGGACGTACCATGGAGATTACTGAGCTACTGTTTTCTCAAAAGTGTAATTCAAAATGAATGACATCAGCAGGCTTGCCAAAGAAAGGGAATGGAAGTTGTATTGACTGTGAATGGCCTCAAAAGCGTTGCTCCCTACACAGGCAAACACACACACAAACATCCAGAAGCCCTAACAAACTACTATATCACACTACAGCATTACACTGTTCAAGGATGCACCATGGAGATTACTGGGCTGCTTTTTCCCCAAAGGTGCATTTCAAGGTGAATGACATCAGCAGGCATGCCAAAGTATGGCATTTGAAATTGTAGTGGATGTGACTAGCATGAAAAGCATTGCTGCTTACACAGACAAGCACACACAGTTGCCATGTCTGGGATTATAACTCCTATATAACTGGTTTATCATACCAGAGCATTGCACAGGTATAGGACACGCCACAGAGATTACTGGTCTACCCTTTCCCCAAAGGTATATTTCAAATTGAATGACATCAGCAGGCTTGCCAAAGAAGGGCACTGGAGGTTGTAGTGACTGTGAATGGCCTCAAAAGCATTGCTCCCTACACAAACATCCACACTTGCCAATTTTGGGAATAGAACTCCTACTTTAGGAATTTATCACACTATAGCATTAAGCACTTATAAGACATGCCACAGAGATTACTGGGCTATGTCTTCCCCAAAGGTGTATTTCAAAGTGAATGACATCAGCAGGCTTGCCAAAAAAGAGCACTGGAGGTTGTAGTGACTGTGAATGGCCTCAAAAGGGTTGCTCCCAACACAGGCAAACTAACACACTTGCCATGTCGGGGAATAGAACTCATACTTAACTAGTTTATCACACTACAGCATTAAGCACTTATAGGATGCACCACATAGATTACTAGGCTACTTTTCCCCAAAGGTGTATTTCAAAGTGAATGACATCAGCAGGCTTGCCAAAAAAGAGCACTGGAGGTTGTAGTGACTGTGAATAGCCTCAAAAGCATTTCTCCCTTCACAGACAAACTAAGACATACACTTGCCATGTCTGGGAATAGAACTCCTACATAACTAGTTTATCACACTACAGCATTTCACAGCTGTTGGATGTGCCACAGAAATTATTGTGTCACATCTTCCCCAAAGGTGCATTTCAAAGTGAATGACATCAGCAGGTATGCCAAAGAAGGGCACTGGAGGTTACAGTGACTGTGAATTGCCTCAAAAACATTGCTCTCTACACAGATAAACTAACACACACATCCACGTCTTGGGATAGAACTCCTACCTAAGTTATTTATCACACTACAGCATTATGCAGTTATAGGATGCACAACAGAGAGTACTGGGCTATCCCTTCCCCAAAGCTGTATCTCACAGTGGATGACATCAGCAGGCTTGCAAAGAAGGGCATTGGATGTTGTAGTGACTGTGAATGGCTTCAAAAGCATTGCTCCCTACACAGACAAACTAATAGACATACAAACATCACACTAGCCATGTCTGGGAATAGAACTCATACTTAACTAGCTTATCACACTGCAGCATTAAGTAGTTAACGAACACACCATAGAGATTACTGGGCTATTCCTTCCCCAAAGGTATATTTCAAAGTGAATGGCATCAGCAGGCTTGCCAAAGAAGGGCACTGGATGTTGTAGTTACTGTGAATGGCCTCAAAAGCATTGCTCCCTACACAAACATTCACACTTGCCATTTTTGGGAATAGAACTCCTACTTAATGAATTTATCACACTATAGCATTAAGCACTTCTAGGACACGCCACAGAGATTACTGGACTATCTCTTCCCCAAAGGTGTATTTCAAAGTGAATGACAGCAGGCTTGCCAAAGAAGGGCACTGGAGGTCGTAGTGACTGTGAATGGCCTCAAAAGCATTGCTCCCTACACAAACATTCACACTTGCCATTTTTGGGAATAGAACTCCTACTTAATGAATTTATCACACTATAGCATTAAGCACTTCTAGGACACGCCACAGAGATTACTGGACTATCTCTTCCCCAAAGGTGTATTTCAAAGTGAATGACGGCAGGCTTGCCAAAGAAGGGCACTGGAGGTTGTAGTGACTGTGAATGGCCTCAAAAGCATTGCTCCCTACACAGACAAACTAACACACACACAAACATCCACACTTGCCATGTCTAGGAATAGAACTCCTACCTAACTAGTTTATTACACTACAGCATTAAACAATTATAGGACATGCCACAGAGATTACTGGGCTACTCGTTCCCTTAAGGTGCATTTCAAAGTGAACGACATCAGCAGTCTTACCAAAGAAGGGCACTGGAGGTTGTAGTGACTGTGAGTGGCCTCAAAAGCATTGCTCTCTACACAGACAAATTGACACATACACACACAAACATCCACACCTGCCATGTCTCAGAAAAACACTCCTACATAATTAGTTTAGCACACTACACCATTATGCAGTTATAGGATGTGCCACAGAAATTACTAGGTTATTCTTTCCCCAAAGGTGTATTTCAAAATGAATGACATCAACAGGCATGCCAAAGTAGGGCATTTGAATGGTAGTGTGCATGACTAGCCTAAAATGCATTGATCCCTACACAGACAAACACAGTTGCCATATCTGGGATTAGAACTCCTACGTAATTATTTTATCATACTACAGCACTATGCAGTTATGGGACATGCCACAGAGATTACTGAGTTATCCCTTCCACAAAGGTGTATTTCAATGTGACTGACATCAGCAAGCTTGCCATAGCAGGTGAATGGGGAGGGCAGTGTGTGTGCATGGGCCATAACTCATTCATCTATAGGCAGATACACCACACTCAGGCACACACAGATTTATATTCCACAGGTACGTGTATACAACTGCTAGATGACTACTGCCTTGTACAGTCATGTTGCACAGTTAGCACTAGCACCACAGACTCTATAATGTTGAGGGATTCCAGAGGCAAATGTCTACGGTGAGTCACATTTACACATCATGTGGTTGTAGCCATTTGGCAGTGTGCTGGGTGGGACAGGCCTCATGATGGAAGGCTCTTTGTCACTGTCACTCTCTTCCACACATCTATGTATGTGTACTTTTGGCATATTATATTGTGCTGTCCTTGGATATATGTGTGTATTCCTATCCAATGTGTGTGCGAAGCATGACTAGTGCATACTGAGAAGTGTATGCACTAACATCTGCAACTGTCAGATATGTATGGTTCACTGTTGTTGCCAGACATGGGCTTCATTTCTTTGTGTGTGAGCATGCCCAGTATGTCCTTTCAGTATTTTGTTGTCTGACATTGCCTTCATTTCTGTAAGTGTGGGAGCATGACCAGTATGCCCTTCTGTATTGAATGTGTGGATCCATTCCAGGTAGATTGTACTCCAGTGCAGACTTTTGTGTTCTACACCTATAGCTAGCAAACTGTTTCTGCAGGATATTTGTAGATAAGTTGACAATATGGGGTCAAACTGGGCAAAAGATAGTTGGTACTGTAAGTAATTGTGTCTGTGCTGCTTCTGCTACATGGTCCTGGTGTTTGCAGAGATATTCAGACATGTGTACTGTTATACAGTGTGATGTTTTATGTCATCAATTACTGTCAGGTAGACATTTTTGCTCGCAGTGATATCCTGAGGAACACAGGGTGAATGCATCTGTGTCCAGTATTGTGGTCAAACTCCTACATATTCCTGCAAACTAATGCCATTCTGGACACTTGCTGCTGGGTCTGTGGAACTGGTTCAGCACCTTGGTACAGTGATGGCAGAGGATCCCATACTTGTACATCCATCAACGTGACAGTATGGCCTTATCTTGCTGTGGCAATACCTCACAGCTGTACAGATTCATACAGTTTACCCAGAGGCAGGGGTCATAAGTCACGACATTACTCCTATTGTGGTTTACGAGCAGGTTGTAGCCAACCTTTCTTGTGTTTGCAGCCAGGGATAGTATGTGCACATGGCTGTGTTTCGGACTTCACACATTCCATGCTGCCCATGCTCCCCCACTCTATTATTCTATCCTCTTCCATACATTATGCAAACATTCTCTGATACTTTCTCTATAGTTATCACTTCATCACAACAGTATATTAGTGTTGGTCCACAGTTCATGCAGTGGGACATGGTGGACATGTTACTGTGGTTTGTCCACATGGCCTTGCATATGGGTTCTGTGGACTGTGTTATGTTGTTATTTGGGAGTCCATGACATAACATACATTGGCAAGTACGGGTGAAACACATGCCTTTGGTAGAGGACTGTAGGCCATTTGGTAGTGATGCAAGCCAGCTGTAGCAGGTCGTGGCATTCTATCAGTCCTATAGTCCTAGACTGCAATACAGTATATTCCCCTGGGGTGACAGGGTAGGTGTGCTAGGCGTTCATGCCAATACTTTCTGTCAATATTGATCAAGTGGTGTGGATGCTGGCAGAGTGCTGCATACAGCTAGGGACACACCTGCATGGGACACCTGCACTCCATGCTGCATTCTTTCGCTATTGCCATACACAAGTGTGGGTCATATTGTATCCATTCCCAACAGCAGGGATAAGACCGGTGAGGTACCTGTGGGTGGTGGTTGGGTGAGCTGGGTGCATGTGTGCTATGGAAACTACTTGCATCTGACTCACAGAGATGCATGGGCATTCCACTTATGCTGGCTTGTGCAGGGACATCAGCTGTTTCTCAATACATAATTCCTACGACCTTTGTGGTCTGCAACTATTTGGCAAGATGACATCGGTATTCCCTACTACAAGCCCAGATAATCTGCTGCAAACGTGTATGTACAATTCCAAAGGTGTGTCCATTTAATGGTTACACATTATAAACTGTCTGTCTGGGGTACTTTCCCCTGTGTACTGCTTCTATATCTGGCCCAACAGTCATGCTATGTCCATCTTTCAGATGGTGGCACATATTACCTCCATACATTTACAATGACTTACTGCTAGAATGTGTTATACTGGGGAGCATTGTGTTTGGCACTGCAGTTGTAAGGACTTGGCCCTGTCATTAGCAGTACTGGGCAATGGCCACCAGGACAAACCTCACCATGCATACATACTGACCACTCACACACAATATGAAACACACCAACCTAACACACACATACCTGCATATTGACCAAATGCTGCATTCTATCCTGCTACCTTGGCCACTTCAGGTAATCTGTGTTCCACTGGCATTATATCTAAACATACATGTTACTACATTTCTACATAGGATTGGGGACACACACCTGACTGTTACTACGTGTCTACATCAGATTGGGGGGGCACACCAGACTGTTTCTACATGACTACATAGGAATGGGGGGCACACCTGACTGTTACTACATTTCTACATAGGATTGGGGGGGTGGGCACACCTGTGTGTTACTACATGTCTACATAGGACTGGGGGTGGGCACACCTGACTGTTACTACATCTAAACATAGGATTGTTGGAGGCACACCTGTGTGTCACTATGTGTCTACATAGGAATGGGGGGCACACCTGACTGTTACTCATGTCTACATAGGATTGGGGGGCACACCTGACTGTTATTACATGTCTAAATCAGATTGGGGGGGCACACCTGTGTATTACTATGTATCTACATAGGAATGGGGGGCACACCTGACTGTTACTACATTTCTACATAGGATTGGGGTGCACACCAGACTGTTACTACATTTCTACATAGGAATGGGGGTGCAAACCTGACTGTTACTACATTTCTATGTAGGACTGAGGGCACACCTGACTATTAATATGTGTCTGCATCAGATTGGGGGGGCACACCAGGCTGTTACTACATTTCTACATAGGATTGGGGGGAGGGGCACACCTGACACTTGTACACATTTGCTATGACTGTACCGGTATATCAGGTACTACATTTTATTCTGTATTCTAACCTATCATGCTGACTAGAGCCATATGAGTGTACTACAGGACATAGGTTTGATTGACCTACATATCTGTTTTTGACTTCTTACCCTTCAGAACTAACATCCCACTGCCTGACCTGATGTAGTCGGTCTGTGTAGGCCTGGGGGGGGAGGTTACCCATAGTCATCATTCAAAGGCCTTAGGACAGCCTTTGTTTGTGTTTGTGTATACCTGTCCTGCTGGCTGAGACTGTTGTTGGGTATGTGAGCCTCCCTGACTGGCATGTGTGTGTCATATGGACACACAAGTGGCCCAGCACATTTTCTGCAGTGGGTTTTGTCACCATGTATAGTACTGGCTACTATGGTGACACCAGTATTTGTTACAGATCTCATGCTGCCACTATAGGTGTCTACTATCTGCTGGCATCCCATTCAGCCACCCGATTCCCTTGCATGCTCGCACCCATATCATAGATACAAGTAACAACACATACTACTCCATTCAGCAATTGGTAAGAAGAGTGACTTACCTTGTGGCTGTGCCAGTAGTGAGGATGGTGCTGGAGGGCTGCCTATGTTGGATGCACATACTACACTCCCAATACATGGTTGAACACAGGTAGTGTCATATTTGGCATTCCTTTTACTGTATGTGCAGGTCAGAGAGAGGTGTCATTCCCTGGGTCCCTACTGTGTCAGTCTATGTGCTATGCGTTGCCTCTTTGCCAAGGCCAGGGCATACTGGGCACACCTCCTTTTGCCTACAGTGGCAGGCTCAAGTTGTTCTTGACTCTGTGCCTGTGCAGGCCTTGCTAATGGTGGAGGGCTGTGTGGCCCTGCCCCATGCTGTTCCTACTGCAGCTGTTTCTGCAGGATCATATTGCGTAGCATGGCACATAGGCTGATAATTTGATTACATGTAACTGGTGAGTACTGCAAGGCTGTACTGGATGTGTCCAGGCACTGGAACTGTGACTTGAGCATCCCAAACACACGCTCTATTATAATTCTGGTCTGAGTGTGTGCCTCATTATGGAGTTCTTGTTCAGGTGTGTGTGCTTTTCTGATGGGTATTATAAGCCACGGCTCGAGTGTGTAACCAGCATCCCCCACTATGTGACCATAAGGGATGTCCACACTGGCAAATCTCTGGTACAGCTGCATCAGATGCTAGATGTGGGAGTCATGACAGCTTCCAGGGCAGCCAGCACACACATCCATTATAATGCCCTGGGCATCACACATGACCTGGCAGTTGATGGTGGGGAACCCCTTGCGGTTGATGTAGACCTTACCCTGCTCACCAGGTGGTGCTTTGACATGTATGTGTGTGCAGTCTATAGCAGTCAATATTGGCAGAAAAAAGACAGAAAATCCACCCAAGGATGGCCGATCAACGGAATCCACAAGTGTTCAATTAAAATGTAGTCCTTTAATATGAATAAAACTTCGACTTGAAAATAAAATGAAAAATAAAAAAGCTCAAAACTGTCCCTTGAAGATATCCGATAAGCGCTTTCGACTGTTGTCTTCCTCAGATCATATGTCTATAGCACCCACTACCTCAGGGTATTCTGCTATTTGGTGGAAGAGATGCATATTGATGGCCAATGCCTCACGGGTGTTGGGGAAATATACATGCTCACCGGCATGCACTGACATGGCATCCAGAAACTGGTGGAGTACCCTGGATGCTGATGCCTGTGAGATCCCCATGATATCCCCAGTTGGCCTTTGGAAGGTACCTGTGGCTAATATTCTTAGGCCTACAGATACCTTGGTATCCAATGGAATGGGTTCCCCTCTGTTAGTTTTGTGTGTCAGGCGAGGCTGGCACAACTCAACAATTTGCTGTAGAAGGTCCCTGTCCACCCTATAGTGCTCCACTATCTCCAGCTCATGTAGCCCCTGGTAGGTTATTCTGGGTCTGTACACTCTTCTCCATCTCCTCACTGTGGGTTGGTTCACAGCATTCTCATCTTCACCAACCTCAGCCTCTTCCACATGTTGATGTATGATAGCTGCTGCAGCCCCTATCATTTTCTTGTTTTTGTTTGTTAAAATTTCCCCACTTGTATACACCAGTGGTGTAGAGTATGTGGGGAAAAAACAGAGGGGAAGGTGTTTGCATAGTTTATAGTAGTGTTCTGGGCTGGGCTGGGCTGGGCTGGGCTGCTGCCTGTGTAATTGGCTGATTCTGATACATTTCACCTGCCAGATATGTTAGTTCTCCTTGATTACCTTACTACTGCTGTTTTCCCTTCTCATTGCCTTCCTGTTTGAGCCCAGGGGCGCACTGCACAAACATAGTGCTCAAATTTGCACAGAGCTGCTATTTTCTGGTTCACTTTTTTTCACTATAAAACCCAGTGCGCAGCATGCACACCTGCTTAGGCAATGTTAAAAGTGCTAGGCAGCCTCAGACACACACCCTTGCTTAGCTCTGCTAAGCTGAGGGCAAACCCAAGCCACTGGGCTCCAATCCACTTACAGTATGCCTGACACCCCCCTCCCCCCATGATGTCAGCTAACTCTTAGGCTTGAACCATGCTATTCCAGCACTTACACTGTTGGGTTCTGGCTACCACTGAGGGGGGATCTGGGATTCAGTATCATTCCCCTCATTTGCATAGGATTGCCTGCTAATGCATAGTTACAGGTCCCACACTGGGCCTCCCCCCTAGCAACCACTTTTCACTGGCCATGTTGTCTTCTGCCTGTCATTGAGTATAATGGAATAATAGTGATTTTGCTTAGAATTCATATTTCAGGTTATTTTTTATATTTTTGGCCCGATCCCATTTGCGTACTGCTGCCCTACACTTAAACAGCCGAAATTGGCTAAAAAATTAGTTATTTTTTTATTTTTGAAACTGTTTTCCATCACAATGGTCTCATATTTGGCCATTGTTATAGTTACCCATAATATATACACTTTATTTGGAGCGTCATGGCTCCGTTCTGTAGTTTGCAAAAATGTACTACTAACCGAGTACATTTCTGCACACTACATTAGTCCTGCACGCTGGCTGACAGCTTTCTGGAGCAGAAATTCACCTCATTTTCATGGTTTTCATCTGCAAATGGGGTAATTTGCATACAGGAGCTGTTTCCATGCAGGAATAGTGCAGGAGCGCTCGAGCACGTCCCTGAAACTTATTCTTGGATCGCATGGCAGCCGTATTGCCTCCTGGAGCTCCTGCACTGTTCCAGCACACTGTGCAGGGCTTGATGAATTCAGGGGACTGTAATCACGCACACACACACACCACACACACACACACACACACACACACACACACACACACACACACACACCCTAGATGAATGACAGTAACTGTACAACCTCCCTGTAGGAAGAGTAAACTTGAATACTTAGGAGACTAGAATGGTCTACATGATAGAATTGGGTGGAAACGTATGAGATAGTTTCTCAAACATTATGGCAATTAAAAAAAATTGCTAGGGGCACATAATTCTTACCACTTCTCTATAATCCTCTCATTTTTGTCTTCCTAGTTATAGTATGAGAAAATGTATAAAATGATAAAAAGACCCAAAAGAACCAGAATGATTACATGAAAAACAGAGCTATAAATGGAAATAAAAAGTACTGATTTAGAAAATAATGACGATACTAATGCTGTGCTTCACCTGTTCTTCAGAAAAATATTCTTCTCACTAGCTCAGCAAACTGAAATAGTTAGTAACAAGAGCAAAAAAAGAAACAATGCTAATGAGGTATTTTCTTGAAAATATAAGTTTATTTGTGTCTTTTGGCTTTTCCCGGTTAGGGGTCGACACAGCGGAACTCCGGTCCGCTAATGATTGGAAGTTGATTTTTACATACCGGCTTGCCAGGCCTGATGCACAACCTTCAATGAAGGTACGCCCATTCACGCATGTCTCCACGCAGAAGACACTCTAGCTGAGAATCGAACCAGACAGCGTCTTACTGTGAGGCAACAACGCTACCGCAGCACCACCACCGCAGGTATTTCTTGAAAATGTAAGTAAACCAATCAAAACTAAAGCAGCTCTCATAGAAGTGTGAAACAGGGAAGGAGTTTACCATTCAGGCAAAAATACTCATTAATCTTTTTCAGGCTCAAAACAGGACAATGCAGTTATCTAAGCTACAAAGAAAAAAAAGAAAATATTTACAGTGGTAACAGACTTTAATATTCAAAGTTTAAATATTTTCTTACTAAAGTTGAAAAGGAAATCACATGTAAATGTTTGTAGTTTGTATCATCTTCATGATCTTCAACTGTGGATGGCAGATGCCCTCTGAAATCCATGCTCTGTGGTCCTCTTAACTATTAATGTTTCCTAAACATGCATATTATTTGGAGTTATTAAGTTAATCATTAATTTTGATTATTTGAAGTTACTAATTGCTATAAAATATTGGCATATGTTTTTATTAATTTTGTCTTTGTTACTTTGGTTATAGGTGAATTGGTTGCACTAGTTCAGGTACATGGCCAGGATCAGGGTTTAGATGTATTAAATGTAACCAGAGGTTCCATGTAACATATAAATGTCCACTGAAGCAAGGTGGGGGACAAAAGGTGAGGGAGACAGCAAGTGGGAATAACAGCATACCAGTGTTAAGTTGTCTGAAGACAACAGGGATAACAAACTATCACTGGAATTTGTATCCTATCTTAGTGGATGGAAAACAGGCCATTGCCAAGACAGACACAGTCTCTGACATACCTATTGTGAAGCCTGCAGTGGTTAAAGAGGAGCAGTACTTGCTTGGGTGGTCCACTCCAGTCAGAGATTTAGGAGGGATCCCATTCCAAATACATTTTGGAAAGGTTCACCTTGACTGGGATGGTGCAAAAGGAAGCAAGCAAGCAAGTAGATGTGTTTGAGGATATCCCTGCAGATATCTTGATAGGAAATGAGTCTGCTAATACAGTACCTTGTTTGCATGCAGCTACACACAGACAGGCTTGGAGACAGGCATATGGGTCTGGTAGCCTTGCAAAGACCCAGACCAACCCTACAACAGGGCTGGTGATGTGGCTATTTCAGGAGGGGTGCTACCTTGTAGCAGTGAGCCTGAAGATGAGCCACAGCTGCCAATAGGTACTGATGTTCCCTTGGACAGGGTGACTGCAAGGGAAGAGGCGAGTGGTAGTACTCAGACTGACAGTGAGGCACTGCTGTCATAATATATCAGACTTCCTGTGGAAGGGGAGTTGGGAAGGATCACAAAGGTAAAGTTGATACAGGCTCAGGTTTAGACTCTACATTACGAGGCTTGAGGGAGGAAGTTAAGGAGGTACCTGATTCTCAGGAAAGGGGGAATCTGTATACTGGAACAAAGGGTTACTATATAAAGAGAGTAGACCCCTGAGGGAGGGCTAGACGGTGCGGTAATACACCAATTGGTAGTGTCCACAGCCTACTGTCTGGCACTTCTAGGCATAGCCCTTTTTGCAGGTCATGTGAGCATAAAGCATATCAAGAACTTTTATTGACTTGGGATTGGAAGGGATGTAACAGGGTACTGCGAGCAATGTCAAAAAGTAGGCAAGGGGGATATAAGGTTAAAGCTCCTTTGATGCCTTTGCCTGTGACTGAGGAGCCATTTCAAAGGGTAGCTATGATTACTGTGGGGCCTCTGAGTACCCCAAGTTCCACAGGAAAAATATATCCTAGTGGTAGTAGAATATGCTTCTAGATAGCCTGAGGTGGTGGTGAAGTCTTCCATCAAGGCAGAGAAGGTGGCAAATTCTTTGTTAAATATTTTCAACACATTAGGTTTTCCAAGAGTATTACTGACTGACAAAGGGGCCAATTGTCAGACCTACTGGCTTGTCTGTTGGAACTCTTTGGGGTGAAGCACTTAAAGTCCACCATCTACCACCCTGACTAATGGTCTTGTGGGGAGGTTAAACTCTACACTGCAGACCTTGCTAAGGGCACTTGCAGACCAACTTTAGAGAGAGTGGGACAAGTATTTTCCTCATCTGCTCTTTGCATACAGAGAGGTACCTCAGGAATCCACAGGTTTTTCACCCTTTGAATTGCTGTGTAAGTGCTGGGTAAGTGTGAATCCCACAAGACATCCATCGTGCCATATGTCTCAAACCTCTGGACAAGGCTTAGGGAACTCATGGGCTTGGCTCAGAAGAACCTGGCAGCAGAAAAAGGTCTGGTATGACAGGAATGTTTAAACATGAGAGTATAGGTTCATAGGTTGGTACTAGGCTATCAGCCCTAGGGCCTATACAAGCCTAGCCATAACAATATCCTGGCTATTTCTTCCCACACTATTTACTTCCCTGGACCCCTGTCTAGCAGGGTGACTGATGTGATCCCTGGGGTGAATTTCCTTTCTCACATCCAATCATCAAGGTTCGCTTTGAAGAGGGCCAAAGAGGCGCTCTGCTTGACATGTATGGGCAGTCTATTCCAAAGTTTGGATAGTCTCTGGGTCAGGAACCTATCCCTCCAGCATGTTTTGTTTATTGTGATAACAAGGTTTACATCCCTGGAGCGTGTGGCTCTGAGGGAGTGGGATTTCTTTAAGTGTAGCATGTCCAACATCTCTGTGTTTGACATGGCCTTGTATGTTAAGCAGAGATCACCTCTGAGTAGACAATATGTGACAGAGTATAGGTGTAGTTTTTTTAAGGCGGTCAGCGTAGGGCATCTGCTTTAGGTCTGTAATTCTTTTATTGAGGTATTCCTGTGGCCTTTCCAGTTGTTGCAGATGTCTTGAGAGGTACATACCAAATGGGGCATTGTATTTTATAATGGGTCTAATGAGGGATGAGTACAGTGGGACAATGACCTCATTTTTTCTGGATGAAAAGCCCTTAGTGATGAGGTGTGCCACATAGAAGTATTTCCTGACTGTTGTGGCGATGTGGTTATCGAAGGTTAGACCACTGTCCACCTGTGTCCCTAAGTCTCTTATCACACTTTCGGTGTTTAGTGTACTGCCACCTATGTGTTAATTCACGGGTACATGTTTTTTCCCAAAGGGGATAATTAAACATTTCTTGGCATTGAGCTTGAGCCCATGGCTCTGGCACCAAGCATCTGTTTCTGTGAGGCCCTTTTGTACAATATCCACATCATTTGGAGATTCAATAATGGCTCCCAGTTTGCAGTCATCTGTGAACTTTGTTAGCCAGGGTCCCTTAGTGTTGGGACAGCAGGTTATGGTGCTCATTCCTGTCAGACACAGTAAGCTGCAACCAGCTTGGGAAGGACCCTTCTAAGTGGTAAGGAAGGTCAGTGATATTAACTACATGGTAAAACTGCTAGACAGGAGGCAGGGGCACAAACTGTACCATGTTAACATGATGAAGCCATGCCATGATAGGGAGACCCTTGTGTTGAGTATTTGCAGTGGGTGGCAGGAGGAGTCTGGGGTGGATCTCTTGACTGATCTCCTCAGTGAGACTCAGAATGACACCTTAGTGGAAGGGGTAACAATGTCCCAGTGGCTATGCCCTATCCAGGTTTGAGAAATCTGAGCAGTGTTACAGGAGTTTAGGGACATGTTCACTGGAAAATCTGGGTACATCCTACTGGGGCAGCACCATGTGTTTACAGGACACCAAAGACCTATCAAGTAGGCCCCTTAATGGGTGCCTGAGTGAGTCAGACATTGAAGGAGGAGATACAGGAAATGTTGGAACTGGGAGTAATCCAGGAGTGCAGCAGTGCCTGGGCCTACCTGGTGGTGCCTGTACCAAAGAAGGATGGCAGCACCAGGTTTTGTGTAAACTACAGAAAACTAAACAGTCACACAGAGTCAGATGCTTACCCCATGCATAGGACAGATGAAGCCTTAGAGCAGCTGGGTAGGGCTAAGTATCTGACCACTATTGATCTGACAAAGGGCTACTGGCAGGTGCCCTTGACTCTTAGTACTAGAGAGAGGTCAGCCTTTGTGACTCCTTTCAGATTATATGAGTTCACGAAGATGCCCTTTGGGATGAAAAATGCCCTAGCAACTTTAGAGTGACTGGTAGATCATAGCTTAGCAGGAGCAGGAGATTATGCCCTTGCTTACCTGGATGATATTGCCATCTATAGACATTCCTGGCAAGAGCATCTACAGCATGTCAAGGAGGTCCTGTGCAGACTGCAAAGGGCAGGGTTGACCATTAAGCCCAGTAGGTGTCAGGTGGGTATGGCACAGGTCTTCTACCTGGGACATAGAGTGGGGAATGGTAAGATCAGGCCAGAACCTGCCAAAGCAGAAACTATTCAAGCATGGCCTGTCCCTGTTATCAAAATATAGGCCAGGGCATTCTTGGGAACAGTGGGGTACTATAGAAAGTTCATTCCCAATTATAGTACAATAGCTGCTCCCTTCACAGACATAATGAGGAAAAACAGGACCCCAGCCTGTGAGTAGGCATTCCAAAACCTTAAAGGGACTTTTGGAGGACACCCTGTGCTAGCCAGTCCAGATTACAGCAAATAATTTGTTTTGCAGATGGATGCTTCAAATCATGGGGTGGGGGCTGTACTCAGCCAGGTTTCCTCAGAGGGAGAAGAGTATTATTTTGTATATCTCAGCGAAGTACCCTGTTGTATAAGTCAGCCATAGACTCCAACCAAGTGAATAATGTTATGCAGCTATAGAAAAAGAATGTCTAGCCATAGTATAGGCACTGCAAAACATTCAGCCCTATCTGTATGAAAGGAAATTCACTGTGGTTACAGAACACAATCCCTTAACATGACTACTTTGAGCCAGCCAGCAAAATGCCAACTTATTAAAGTGGAGCCTAGGGTTGCAGGCATATGACATGACAACCCAGCACTATATAGTGGGGTCAGCAATTGCAATGCAGATGGGATCTGAAGACAAGATATGGGTTAATGTGTTCCCAGACAGGCTCATTTCTCTCAAGCAACATTTCTCCAGCGTCACTTGAAAAACTAGCTTGAGTCTTCAAAGGGGGAGAGATGTGATGATGTGAGGTAATGCCAGCTGTGCCAAAGGGAGTAGGGCAGTGCATGTGTAACATATTCCAGTGCAGCTGGTCAGTTTTGTAAAAAGTTATATGTCATTTGAATATCAAACTGATTTGTACAGATGCTTGTGTTAAAACGTATCAACAATGAGTCCTGCTGGTCAGACAATAAATATACGTGCATGTCAGATGGTATTGTTGCAACTGATGAAATGTATATATGTTATCAGAGGATAATGGATTGGAAGGGGTTAAGTTCATCCCATCTAACTTTAATAATAATAATAACCTGGAATTAAATGACTTGGTTTAGGCCATAAAGATTTTATCTCAGAGATCTGAATGCAGCCAAAGACCTAATGTCTGTGAAAAGCTTGGGCTGGAATCCTACTCTAATTTCCATAGTGGTGAATTAATTGCTACCCTGGGGGAGGGGTCAGAAAATGGCTTGTTCATTTTTGCAGGAAGGGTGGAAGTTTTAGAATTGTTTTACAGTTTCTAAATGCTGTAATAAACCTTAGCTAAAGTTTTATTTGTGTATTGTGACAGATCAGTGCCAGATTGTTGCTCAGTCTCTTGTGAGAGGGTAGTATGGAAACCACAGATTCAGGTAACCAGATGTAATGTCATTCTGTAGCTAGCACTGAAACTGTATTTGAATACTAGTGAGAGATGTGAGGTGTGCACTCTGCTTTTGGACCTGACAAGACACTCATCCACTTTCATCTTGCCTTGCTTTAGTAAGTAACTAGGGAGCAATAATTCTTCAGTCAGTTTAATAGTACCCACCCATCCTTAAACATAGATTCCACCCCAAAGCTCAGACACCAGAGGACACCACTCCAAGGTTTCCCTTGCCCATCTCTGTAGACACCACTAGCATCAAAGACATCCTCATTAAAAACTAGGCACTCATAGCGGAGCACCCAGAACTAGCCCTAATCCTCGGAAGTCAGCCAAAATTCTGCTACAAAAAGAATGTGTCCCTCAAAACCACTTTTGAATTAGAAAAGTGGCTGCAGACACACACTCTTGATGCAACCTCAGGCATGCACCAGTGTGGGAAACACCACTGGTGAGATTTTATCATTCAAACCCCCCAAGGTGTGTCTTATCAGCCAACAGGTGGTTATTCACATAAAATGCCATTTAAAATGTGAGACCCCCAGTGTGGTTTACATTGCAGTATGCTTTCAATGTGAAGCATTCTACATTGAAAAAAATACAAGACTACTTAGGATCTGAATAAAAGAACATGTGAGAGCCATCAGGAAGTGAGACCATTACAATGCACTAGCCAAGCATAGTAGAACCTGCTCCCAGTTCTCTGGATTCCAATTTGCAGCAATTGAAAAATCACATATCCCCTAGGGATTATGGACCCCCTTTGGAACAAAGACAACTTACTGTTAGTTAAAAAGTTAAAATGACAGATACAATTGCGAGCAGACACACCCCCAGGACTAAACTGAGCATTTCCATTGTCCTTAAAAGGATTAGGTAACTCCTTAACCCATCCTCCACTCTCCACACAAGTTAAACGATAAGCCTAGGTTCATGGATTAGGGAACTGCTTAACCCATTCCCCGCTCATCACATCAGTTAAATATTAAACCTAGGTTCATTTTAAGTTATTTTTTGAAGAAGTTCGACTGAAGACTTTACAGTGAATGAAAGTGCTCAAAATGTGATTTAAATTAATAAAAGACTGACAGAAACACAAAGAATAGCATATCATCCATGTTTCTTCCAAAATAGCAAAAGTTTCTTAAGTTTTTAAATAGTTGTTTATACTTTTGTGCTAGTGGTTTTATGAAGTTTAAGAATATCTAGCAATGAAGATGGAAGGAACGTCACAATCTACAAAAACAGGCACCAGCCAGGACATATTCAGCCTGACTACGCAAACCAGACAGGTGATCCTCACCCAGGAGCTGATGAACCTGACCTCACACAGCATCCCAGGTGACTTCACCCAGGCTGTCCGAACATTAGGGGATTTTGTAGAGAAGGCATAGATCTTTTCTAAGGACATCCAAACCTCAGGAACCCAGGCCACTAATCATAACATGAATGTGGACCTCACTGACCAAGAAACTGGGAATTCCCAAGGACATAGCTATTCCTCAGATGTGAACCAACTTGAACAACTATTGGTCCCTATCACACACAACCCCTTCCAAGAAATAGGGGGTGTTTTCCAACCTTTGTGGGATGACCACAAGACATGAGCAGAACACTGGAGAAACCTCCACAAAAGCCTAGAAACACCTCATCCATAAACTGAAAAAGTTAGTACCTCTATACAAAAGCATACATTACAACAAACTACTATCTAGCAGCATGCATCTCTGAGGAAATAGTACCCTGAGTACTAAGGGTGTACAAATTCCCCAACAATGTGGAACATAAAAACCCCATCTTCGACACATTGTGCCAAATATACAACGATGTTGGGCTGAAAGTAGTTGCTTCTCTGGTGGACCATAACAGAACTAGAATGGTTAACCTTACAGAATAGATCAGGGAGCGTCACCTCAATATTATGAAGCATCTGCACTTCCATCATTTCTGCTATCTTTGGGACGGGATCCAAGCCAAGATTTCCTGATAAGTAGCCACCATGATTAAAAGGAAGAAATGGAAAATAGGGTGAGATATCTGACAATACTGCAGCAAGGTAGCCTACCTGCCCTCTAGCAACAATAAACATAAAAAGAGCAGAGGGGACCAGAGACCACACGACCCAATTCCTCAAGATCGAGTAGAACCACAGTGAACCCCAGGCACCAGCACCACAATACCAGCAGAGTTTCTGCCATTGTTAGAAGTCACCGATCAAACACCGGCCTCCACCGGACCACCACAAATATAAGCCAACACCAGACTACCACTAAGTATCCTCCCAGACCCCAGTAATACAGGATTCCTCCCCCACAGAGGACTGAGAACAAGAAGAGCCCACCAGAGAAATCAAGTATACCAGGAATACCAAAATGACAATTTTGGACCCATCCACAGCCCAAACCATAATGACATTTTTTGGGGAGAGGCCTAGCAACTCACTGTCCCAACCAGACCACAGGAAAGGGCAGAGGCAGAGGATGGCCACCCACCAGGAAATTAACCTAATGAGTGAAGTGGCCCAGTGTCACCCATCCCCAGACACCGGGTCAGTGTTCAACCTTTCTGACACTGAACTTGACCAGGGCACTATAACACTGTTCAGCAGTGGGCTAAATTTTATACCAGCTCAAACAGCCAAGCTAGCAGATACAATTATTGACTCAAGGAAACTGAACCTTAAATTAATAATGGAGGGCACTGAGCAATACCCAAAGGCCGTCTGCACAATCACCGATGGCAGCAGTGACAGGATGAATGGCAACAGGTAGAGGGGAAACAACCTCAAACTCAACACTCTCAGGGACTCAGACACATCACAAGTGGACCATGAAACTTGTATGTCAGTTAATTCCACTGAAATAAATTGTACTGCTTTAATTGCTGCAAATGCTGTAAATGTACCTGATATGCCTAGCAGAGATATGAAAAATGTATTGGTACGTAAGACTGTTTTTAATCCAAAATTAGACATTGCTTTACAAGCTTTTTCCACTATGAGCAAGTAGGAGATTAGGAGCACTCTGACCAAGAAATATTGACACAAATCGTTCAACCTTTCCCAAGATGAGCAAGCTGTCCTCTGCATGATCCAATCCCACCCCCATGATCATGAAAGCTGATAAAGGCACAGGCATTATTGTTATGAACTAAGAGGTTTACCTCAACAAGATGAAATCAGGACTTGAAGTTGACTAATGCTACGAGTTAGTCACCACTGATAACATAAGGGCAGCCTTCCAACACGTTGACCTTACACTCCTTAAACCACTGGAAGAGGGAGCCATTTCCCAGCCAGAATTCCAATTCATGGAGGTAGACAACCCCCAACTAGGGAGGATGTTTGGGATCCCCAAGATCCATAAGAATACCTCTGACCCCACATTCAGATGGGTCTCATTCACTTATTGGAACTGCCGTAAGACTGACTTTCAAAAGACCAAGCCCACTACATCAAAATTTCACAACACTTAATATTCAATTAATCGACTTTCAAATGCACGACTTTCAAAACATCGGCTCCCATATAACCAACAGATTTCAAAAGTAGTTGTGAGAAATACCATTAGTGTAAATGCCACTGTCTTCTAAAACCATCCTCCAAAACATTATTTCAAATTGTAGATATACCTACACAGCACTGCCATTAGTGTATAACATGTCCATTAATATTTTAAAATATAAAGACAACATGTAAGCATCCAAATCGTGCAACTTGTTCTACAAGAGAGCAAACCCATGCATCCAACATTTTAAATCTTCAAATCTAGACATCCAACACTTCACATTTATAATTCCAGAGATCTAGAATTTACTAATTTATATGCACAAAACCAGACATACAACATCTAACTAAATATTACATATCGCCATGTAAAACTAAAATATACTTCCTTTGTAATAAAATAAGCTATAATAAATATTTCCAGCAATGCCTGCACTTAGCTACAACATGTCTGGCATGTTTCTAAACACATTCATTATGAACTGCAAATATTTAAAGGGACAGAACACTATATAGACAGAAAAAATTGCATCTTTGATTTTACTACATAGCAGTTAAATCACTACTCATCAGACACTGAATCCTATTACATTTGTAAAGTTTACAATTTACCAGGGGGCTGCACCCCTGCAACCCCAACCCCACTGCAAATTAAATATACTAACTCTGAGATTGCACTACGAGATTGCACTACAGTGCGGAAATGAGCATATTTCATACTCTGCTCATCTCAGATCAGCAAAAGTTGGCATTTTCGTCATTCAGCCTTATGAAAGACCACAAAGTGAAGTTTCAGTTATGTGAAACGTTGACATTATCATTTTAGTCTTTTAAATGTCAGTCTACTGGTATTTTGTCCTTCTGAAGTAGATCCATATAGACACATAGTGTCTCCCAAATGTATGAAAGCAGAGCACATTTTGGAGTTCCTGAACTCCATCTTGAACCTAGTAGTTCAGGAATCTCAATTCTACCTCAAGGACTCATGTCTACTACTCCACCTACTCCACAAGACTAAAATAGAGGCCAGCAACTACTTACTGGTCAGCCTAGATGTAGTAGCCATATATACCAGTATCCCTCTCCAGGAAGGCATTGAACTGGTATGCAGCTACCTGCATAGGCGCACCCAGTTCACCCATTTAAGAATCAAAATCATTAGGGAATTACTGTTTCTAGTACTCAACATTTTCTTTGCATTCAACAAAGACATTTTCCAGAAAAAAACAAGGAGTAGCCATGGGGGACAAAATGGCTTCTGCATAGGCAAACCACATCCTTAAGTATAGGAGGACGAGACTTTCACCCAACTGCAAGTATTCAAGAAAGTTAGTCTGTATATATTTTTTATTAATGACACCCTATTTTCATGGAAAGGCACCAGCTCAGAGCTGGAAACCTTCCTTCAGGAGATTAAAGTCAGCATCCAGTTCCTGCAATTCACAGTTTCAGGAAGAGGAACCCAAGTCCAGTTTCTAGATCTGGAATTAACCACAGATCCTCAGTCCAAGACCTTCAAATCCACCCTCTGTAGAAAGAACCCCTTCCAAAATAACTACCTTGATATCCACAGCCAGCACCCCCTTTATGAAGCAGAACATTGTGAAGGGGCAATACATAGAGTTAAGCAGAATTGTTAGTGAGGAAGATTCTTTCCACCTCAATGCCAGTGCCTCAAATACTTCTTCCTGGAAAGGCACTACCCAGAGGATCTAGTCCCCAGAGTCATGGGAGTGGTAATTGCAAGGAGAGAAACCCTGAAACCACACATCCTTAAACACAGATTCCACCCCAAAGCTCAGGCACTGGAGGACACCACTCCAAGGTTTCCCTTGCCCATCTATGTAGATGCCACCAACATCAAAGGCATCCTCATTAAAAACTAGGTACTTTTAGCAGAGTATCCAGAGCTAGAGGTAATCCTTGGAAGCCAGCCAAAATTTTGCTGCAAAAAGAGTGTGTCCCTCAACTTTACAAATGTAATAGGTTTCAGTGTCTGATGAGTAGTGATTTAACTGCTATGTAGTAAAATCAAAGATGCAATTTTTTTCTGTCTATATAGTGTTCTGTTCCTTTAAATATTTGTAGTTCATAATGAACGTGTTTAGAAACATGCCAGACATGTTGTAGATAAGTGCAGGCATTGCTGGAAATATTTATCATAGTTTATTTCATTAAAAAGTAAGCATATTTTAGTTTTATACTCTCAAATCAGAAAAGAGGCTGCAGGCACACACCCTTGACACATCCCCAGGCATGCACCAATGGGGGAAATGCCACTGGTGCAATTTTATTATTCAAACCCCCAAGGTACGTCTCACCACCCCACATGTGGTTATTCACATAAAAGACCATTTAAACTGTGAGACTCCCAATGTGGTTTATCTTGCAGTATGCTCTCAATGTGAAGCATTCTATACTAGGAAAACCACAAGACTACTTAGCATCTAGATAAAAGAACATGTGGGAGCCATTAGGAAGCAAAACCCTTACAACACATGAGCCAAGCATAGCAGGACCTGCTGACAGTTCTCTGGATTCCAATTTGCAGCAATTGAAAAAGTCACAGATCCCCTAGGGATTACCAACCCCCTTTGAAACACAGACAACTTCCTGTTACTTAAAGAGTTAAAATGGCTAACACAATTGCAAGCAGACACATACCCAGAACTAAATGAAAACCTGAGCACTTCCAGTGTACTTAATGGATTATTTAATTAGGAATAAGCCTGGGTTCATTTTAAGTTATTTCCTGATGAAGTTTGACTGAAAACTTTACAAGGAACGAAAGCAGTCAAAATATGATTTAAATGAATAAAAGAATAATCAAAACACCGAGAATACAAGAATAGCCTAGTGTCTATGTTCCTTCCAAAATAACAAAATTTTCTTAAGTTTATATATATATATATATATATATATATATATATATATAGAGAGAGAGAGAGAGAGAGGGAGCAACATTAGCTAAATTACATTTTTCTGTATCTGTCTGAGTTTTTCCATCTGTGTTGTTTTTTTAATATTTCTTGTGGCTGAAACTCTGGTGTTTATTGTAAATAGATATCCAGTATTTCCATTTTTATTGTTTATTATTAAATATATCTAAACCTTTCATTATTACTGGTTGTTTAGAAAATATTTAACATTTGTGAGTGCCAACATTTATTTAGTAGCACTGTAGCTCCACATTCCTGCAAGTCTTGCTACTTAGTTAAACACTTCCATTTGTAAAAGTATTAATTTTACTAAGTGTAATTGGGCACTCTGGTAAGAGCCTTAAAGTAGCTGGCTTCAGGTGTTCCGGTGGCAGTAAATCTACCTTAAAGTCTGGGTGGAGGTGTTAGTGTGGGTAAGCTGTGCCAGCCTTTCCCAGATGGGTGGGTGTGTGTGAAAATCAAGTCTTTAAGAGCGTATGAGTGTCAGCTACTTTAAACAGGGACACCAAGAGCACTGGTTTCACAGAGCTGGTGGTGGAGGACTTGTCTTGGAACACCCAGCTAAGGACTTAGCTCTATAGTGGTTAGTGGGGAGTCTTATGTAGGTCCTGGAGAGAAAGCCCAGCCCCAGGACTTTAGGGTGCATTCCCTGTATGCTCTAAAGGGAATCTATACTTGGTGTAGAGAGATGCATCTGAAAATACTGTATGTGTGTCTATTTTTCTCACAGTGAACATTCATCACCGGCATTAGTGGTGAGGATTGAGACTCCTTGATCACTGGCCCACAGAAGGGATGTCACACTGCTTATGAATAAAACATTACTTTTTTATATGTTTAGTCCAGATATTGACTGGCGTAGATAAAACTGAGTTTAGATGTCAGAGAATTTGATAAAAAAGATAAACTCTTCTATAATCAATTTACTTCTAGTATCTTACTATAGGTCATTCAATTTACTCAATACTCTACTGGCATTATGATGACATTCGATTGGCTACATGAAAACACCTTTGAAAAGTCTAAATGAACAATAAAGCTAAAATGAAGGTAAAAAAAAATACAAAGGAAAAAGCCCACATGGACCTTCAAACCACCATACTTTAAGAATGATAAACCATACAATACACACACAAGCATTTGAGTTTGACTCCTTTTCAGATGCCAAAAAATATATATTCTTAATTACTACGTTTAAATAATTCTCACATGATATCTTACTTGATTTATATAATTACATGCATGCAACTGCAACAAAATTCCTGTTTATTAATGGACTACCAAAAAAATCAATAAACACTGTCTGTCAGAATTCACCCATGTTGCCCATTGTTTCTGATAATGGCTGGGTCACATAAATAATGTCTGTTCATATAGATGAGACAGTCAGTCCCCCCCCATGAGTTTTATTAAAGATACTAACAATTTCCTTAGAGTTTTTTTTTTTTTTTGTATGGCAGGATGTAGGATTAAGAATGGATTGCAACTAGCTACATTAGATGTTGTTTCACTTTTTACTGTAATAGCAAATGAATATGGACTACAAGCAGTGTGGGGACATTTATGTCACTGCAATACCATGTGGTCTAGGAAAATTGAAAGCATCTGTCTTTTGCTAGAAAAAGTGCCTCTGTGTAATGTTTTTACTTTTGACAGTATTTTTGTCATGAGCAATCTAGACTAGTGATGGGTACTCATATCAGTAACACTTTCATTAACCTAGCAATTTTATCTTGGGAGGATAGATATTTATTGTTTGGTTGGCAAAGTAAATCAGTTAGAACAGTTTGTTATCCATATCATTACTGCCAAGCTTTTTTGAAATTTAAAATGAATTATTCTTTGATTGAGATCAGTGTTATAGAAATTAATGTATTGATAACATGATAATGAAATCAACATCACTATTCAAAAGAAAGAGATTAGAACTAGCAAATATTTTCACAAAAATATGCATACTGCCCATACTTTTAGTGGCATTTTAAGACTGCAGTTCCGTAGGGCAAGTAGATGACCTACTCAAGGCCATACATTTCTGAAAGAGACAAAATGAAAGTGTATGTCATTTTTTGAGAGGGTACAGTAAATAAATGTATATGAATAAAGAAAGAGTGATGTGGAATACAAATGGAAATGTTAAACTCCATTTTTCCAATGCCTCTTTAGATATACAGAGACTTTCTATGTTAGTAAATTCTGAAACTGGGGTTAGATATATAATAACATATAAGAGGAGATCAGTGCAAGTTAAGATTATTATTACGATGGAATGGCCAGTATTAGTTGCTTTGACAGAGCAGCCTAAGTTTTTCAGTGATTGCCAGCAGTTTGAAACAAAACATTTTTATACAGACTTTTCTATCACTTAAACAATGCAGTTTGCTAGGAAATGTTATTTTCCCTGTTGTAAGAAGCAGTTCTGTAAAATGTTAGCTACAGACATACATGTATTTCTGCCACACATTTCCTAACAGGGTATACACAGTTCATTGCCATGCGACATGCACTGCAATAAATTATGCATATTTAACCACCTGTAAACAGTCTCCTATTTGTTATATGGGTAAGATGAATAGAAGTCTTCTTCTTCTTCTTCTTTTGGCTGCTCCCGTTAGGGGTTGCCACAGCATATCAACTGTTTCCATTTCTTCCTGTCCTCTGCATCTTGCTCTGTCACACCAACCACCTGCATGTCCCCTCTCACCACATCCATAAACCTTATCTTAGGCCTTCCTCTTTTCCTGATACCTGGCAGCTTCATCCTTAGCATCTTTTTCCCAATATACTCTGCATCCCTCCTCAGCACATGTCCAAACCAACGTAATCTTGCCTCTCTGGCTTTGTCTCCAAACCTTCCAACCTGGGCTGACCCTCTAATATACTTATTCATAATGCTGTCCATCCTCGTCACACCCAGTGCAAATCTTAACATCTTCAACTCTGCCACGTCAAGCTCTGACTCCTGCCTTTTTGTCAATGCCACTGTCTCCAACCCGTATAACATAGCTGGTCTCACTACCCTCTTGTAGACCTTCCCTTTCACTCTTACTGGTACTCGTCTGTCACAAATCACTCCTGACACTCTTCTCCACCCACTCCATCCTGCCTGTACTCTCTTCTTCACCTCTCTTCCACACTCACCATTAATCTGAACTGTTGATCCCAAGTACTTAAACTCATTCACCTTCACCACCTCTACTCCCTGCATCCTCACCATTCCTCTGTCCTCCCTCTCATTCACACACATATATTCTGTCTTAGTCCTGCTGACCTTCATTCCTCTTCAATCTAGAACATATCTCCATCTCTCCAGGGTCTCCTTCACCTGTTCCTACTCTCACTACAAATCACAATGTCATCTGCAAACATCATAGTCCACGGGGACTCCTGTCTGATCTCGTCTGTCAACCTGTCCATCACCATTGCAAATAAGCAAGGGCTCAGAGCTGATCCTTGATGTAATTCCACCTCCACCTTAAACGCATCCATCACTCCCACCGCATACCTCACCGCTGTCACACTACCCTCGTACATATCCTGTACTACTATTACATACTTCTCTGCCACTCCCGACTTCCTCATACAATACCACAACTCCTCTCTAGGCACCCTGTCATATGCTTTCTCTAAATCGACAAAGACACAATGCAACTCCTTCTGACCTTCTCTGTACTTCTCCATCAACACTCTCAGAGCAAACATCTGTAGTGCTCTTTCCTGGCATGAAACCATACTGCTGATCACTAATCATCGCCTCCCTTCTTAACCTAGCTTTCACTACTCTTTCCCATAACTTCATGCTGTGACTGATCAGTTTAATCCCTCTGTAGTTACTACAGCTCTGCACATCACCCTTTTTCTTAAAAATCGGTACCAATACACTTTTTCTCCATTCCTCAGGCATCCTCTTACTTTCCAAGATTTCAAATAGAAGTCTTAAAGCCAGAATTTCTAAACACTGTTTGGATATGGGTAGTGATATTCAAACAATTAGACTGGCTAAACATGCCCGAGACACAAATGATAAGCACCCAGTTGTGTTTAGAGCTATTAAAAAAAAAAAAACAGAATATGAGAAGGAGTGATATTGGGATAGAAAAAGAGATAGCAAAATATAAATGTACTACATATTTATATGCATATTTTGGACTAGGGTTAAATATAGCTGCAAATATTAATACAATTCAACAGTTTAACTGCTGCCATATGGCTTTTAGGCCTTTGATGCATAGCACTGTCTGTATAACTGACTCTGCACTGTGATTTACTGAATCTATCATATGAATTTTATATAAACTTTGTAAATGAGTGTATGCATTTTTTAGCATCTCAGGAGAGTCATGTGTGAAAGTTTGTTTGTTTATTTTAAGTACAATCAATTCCAGGCATACATGCCTGACTTTTCTTTAATAGTGATTCATTTCCTAATGCAAATGATTATGCAGAAACAACCTCATATCCAGTGCTATTTAGTTTTAAATATTATCCCCTGGATTCTCTATAGATTGCATGGCGTACAAGATCGGTGCAGGAGCTCCAGCAGGCAATATGTCTGTTGTGCGATCCAGGAGCAGTCTACAGGGGTGTGGACGAGTGCTCCAGCAGTAATCCAGCACTAAGCCCCTGTATGCAAATCACCCCATTTTAAGAAGAAATCTATGCAAATGAGGTGATTTAGAAATCCAGGAAGCTTGCAACCGGCCGTGAAGGTCTAGTGCAATTTGTAGAAATATACTCGGTTAGTAACTGAGTACATATCTGCAAAATCCAAAACGGAGCTGTGACAGCTCCAAATAAAGGCTTCATATCATGTAGTAAGCATGCCAATGGCCAAGTATAAGGCCATTGGCATTGCAAATAGTTCAAAAAATAAAATAATCAACTTTTTTTTTAGCCGATCTCGGCTGTTTAAGTGTAGGGCAGCGGTGTGCAAACAGGATCGGGGGGGGAAATAACAAAATAAACCTAAACTAAGCATTTTAACTAAAATCAGTATTCTGCCATGCAAGTCAATGGCAGGCAGAAGACAACATGGCCAGTGAGTAGTGGTTGCTAAGGGGGGAGGCTCAGTGTGAGACATGCAACTATGCATTAGCAGGCAATCCTATGCAAATTAGGGGAAGGATAGTGAATCCCAGTTTTCCCCAGCATGTGCGTCAAGTCCCAACAGTGTAAGAGTAAGAATAGCTTGGTGCAAGCCTAGGAGTTAGGTGACATCATGTGGGGGGTGTGTCAGGCATACTGTAAGCGGATTGGAGCCTTGTGGCTCGGGTTTGCTCCTAGCTTAGCAAAGCTAGGGGTGTGTCTAAACTTGCCTAGCACTCTTTACAATGCCTAAGCAGGTGTGTGCACCACCCACCGGGTTTTAACGGCAGGAAAAAGAAGTTAAACCAGGAAATAGCAGCAGTGTGCACATTTGTGCACTCTGTTTGAGCGGCGCGCCCCTGGGCTTAAACAGGAAGGCAATGGGAAGGGAAAACAGCAGAAGGAAGGTAACCAAGAAGAAATAGCATAGCTGGCAGGTGAAATGTATCAGAATCAGCCAATTACAAAGGCAGCAGACCAGCCCAGCCCAGAACACTGCTATAAACTATGCAAACACCTTCCCTTCTGTTTTTTTCCACACTCTACACCACCGGTGTAAACAAGCGGGGAGCTTTTAGCACTCGCAACAGCAAAATAATAGGGGCTGCAATAGCTATCATACAACAACCTGTGGAAGAGGCTGAGGGTGGTGAGGATGTGAATTCTGTCGACCAATCCACAGTGAGGAGATGGAGAAGAGTGTACAGACCCAGAATAACCTACCAGGGGCTACATGAGCTGGAGATAGTGGAGCACTATAGGGTGGGCAGGGACCTCCTACAGCAAATTGTTGAGCTGTGCCGGCTATGCCTCACACACAGAACTAACAGAGGGGAACCCATCCCAGTGGATGGGATACCAAGGTATGTGTAGATCTAAGAATACTAGCTACAGGTACCTTTCAAAGGCCAACTGGGGATATGATGTGGATCTCACAGGCATCAGCATCCAGGGTACTCCACCGGTTCCTGGAGGCCATGTCAGCACATGTCAGTGAGCACATATATTTCCCCAACACCTAAGGCATTGGCAAGCAATATGGAACTGTTCCACCAAATAGCAGAATACCCTGAGGTAGTGGGTGCTATAGACTGCACGCACATATGCATCAAAGCACAACCTGATGAGCGGGGTAGGGTCTACATCAACCGCAAGGGCTTCCCATCCATCAACTGCCAGGTCATGTGCGATGCCCAGGGCATAATAATGAATGTGTGTGCTGGCTGCCCTGGAAGCTATCACGATATCCACTGTCACCTATTGCGGGATGCTGGATACGCACTGGAGCCATGGCTGATGACACCCATCAGAAATGCACATACACCCAAACAAGAACTCCATAATGAGGCACATGCACAGACCAGAATTATAGTAAAGCATGTGTTTGGGATGCTCAAGTCACAATTCCGGTGCCTGGACACATCTGGTGGAGCCTTGCAGTACTCACCAGCTACATGTACCCAAATTGTCCTCGTATGTGCCATGCTACACAGTATGATCCTGTGAATACAGCTGCAGCAGAAACAGCACAGGGCAGGGCCACACAGCCCACAACCATTGCCAAGGCCTGCACATGCACAGAGTGACTTGAAGGAGGAACAACCTGAGCCTGCCCCAGTAGGCAGAAGGAGGCATGCCCAGTATGCCCTGGCCTTGGCAAAGAAGAAATGCATAGCACATACATTGACACAGGAGGGACCCAGGGAATGACAACTCTCTCTGACTCTCACATACAGTAAAAGGGATGCCAAACATAACACTACCTGTGCTCAACCATCTGTAGAGAGTGTACTATATGCATCCGACATAGGCAGCCCTGCAGCACCACTCTCAATACTGGGACACCCACAAGGTAAGTAACTCACACATGCCAGTCAGGGGGGGTTCACATAGCCAACAACAGTCACAGCCAGCAGGACAGGTGTAGACAAATGCAAATAAAGGCTGTGCTATGGCCTCTGAATGATGCCTATGGGTAACCTCCCCCCAGGCCTACACAGACAGACGACAGCAGGTCAGGCAGTGGGATGTCAGTTCTGAAGGGTAGGAAGTCTGAAACTAATATGTAGGTAAATAAAAGCTAAGATCTGTAGTACACTGGTATGCCTCTAGGCAGCATGATAGGTAAGAGTCATAGCAAGTGTGTACAAGTGTCAGGTGTGCCCCCGTCTTACATAGACATGTAGTAACAGGCAGGTGTGCCGCCCCAATCCTGTGTAGACATGTAGAAATAGTTAGGTGTGCCCCCCATCCTACATAGCAATGTAGTAACAGTCAGGTGTATCCCCCAAAGCCTGCGTAGAAATGTAGAAATAGACAGGAGTGCCCCCCATCCTATGTAGAAATGTAGTAACAGTCAGGTGTGCCCCCCAATCCTGTGTAGAAATATAGAAATAGTCAGGTGTGCCCCCCATCCCATGTAGAAATGAAGTAACAGTCAATGCCATGTGATCAATGGATACCCTGCAGAAACAGTATGCTACCTGTAAGTGTACAACACATAGGTCAGCACTGCATTATGGACTACCTGGACTTGATCCACACATTCAGTACAGACGGGCATACTGGGCATGCTCACACACTTAGAGAAATGAAGGCAATACCAGTCAACAACACACTGAAAAGTCATACTGGGCATGCTCACACACATAAACACATGAAGGCCCTGTCTGCAAACAGCAGTGGATCAGACATAACTGGCATTTGCAGATATTAGTGCAGACACTCCTCAGTATGCACCACACATTCTTTGCACACACAGTGGACTGGAATACAGACATATATCTAAGGACAACACACTATAATACGCCAAAGGTAGACATGCATAGATGTGTGGAAGAGGGTGACTGTGACAAAGAACCATCCAGGCCTTTCCCACCCAGCACATAGCCAATGGGCCACAACCACATGAGGTTCAGATGTCACTCACTGTAGATACTAGCCACCAGTATCTGTCAGCAATACAGATTATGTGGTGCACGTGCTAGCTGTGCAAAATGACTGTACAAGGAAGGTGTCATCTAGCATCTGTATACACGTACCTGTGAAATATGACACTGTGTGTGCCCGCATAAGGTGTGTCAACCACTAGACGAATGGTTTATAGCCCATGCACACAAACTGCCCTCCCCACAGCCCTACTATGACAAGCCTGCTGACGTCATCCACTGTGAAATACACCTTTGGGAGAATTGCAGCCCAATAATCTCTGTGGCGCATCCTGTAACTGTGTACTGCTGTAGTGTGATAAACTCGTTAGGAAGGAGTTCTAATCCCAGACTTGGCAAGTGTGTATTTGTCTGTCTGCGTAGAGAGCACTGCTTTTTAGGGTAGTCACACTCCATACAATTCAAATGCTCAACTTTGGCAAGGCTGTTGATGTCATCCACCTAGAAATACACCTCTGTGAAAGTTATAGCCCAGTAACCTCTGTAGCATATCCTATAACTGCGTACTGCTGTAGTGTGATACATTAGGTAGGTACGTATGTGTTCTAATCCCAGACTTTGCAAATGTTTGTGTCTGTCTGTGGAGAGAGCAATGCTTTTTAGGGTAGTCACACTCCCTACAATTCAAACGCTCATCTTTGACAAGGCTGAAGATGTCATCCACCTAGAAATACACCTCTGGGAAAGCTGTAGCCTAATTATCTCCATAGGGTGTGCCATAACTGCGTACTGCTGTAGTGTAATATAGAACTCTGGCAGTGTTCTATTCCCACCCATGGTAGATCTGGATGTTTTGTGTGTGTTTCAATGTCTGTGTAGGGACCAATGCATTTTAGGCTAGTCACACTCAGTACATTTCAAATGCCCTACTTTGGAAATCCTGCTGATGTTATTCATTGTGAAATACAACTTTGGGGAAGTAGTTCACCAATAATCCCCATGGTGTGTCTTATAACAGCTCCATGCTGTAGTGTGAAAGTGACCTCTGTTAGGGGTTCTGCACTTACACATGTCGATTGTGGATGTTTTGTGTGTTTCAATGTCTGTGAAGGGAGCAATGCATTTTAGCCTAGCCACACTCACTACAATTTGAATGTCCTACTTTGGCAATCCTGCTGATGTCATCCAATGTGATATACACCTTTGGGGAAGGAGTACTCTAGTAATCTGTGTGGCATGTACAATAACTGCGTAGTGCTTTAGTGTAATAAACTAGGTAAGTAGGGGTTCTACTCCCCAACATGACAGGTGTGTGCTTTTGTAACTCGTATACTGTGTGAGTGTGTGACTCCTGGGCCCAATGTAGAGTGGGTTTTGCAAATTTCTTATATGGTGGCCCTAGTATATATGAAAATGTCCACCATACAGGGATAACATATGTGAAATAGCTGAGAGGCTGGGGTGCAAATCCATACCCATACATGTTACATCAAGGCCAGGCAATCACAGTTAAGCACCCCAGAATTACCCAGAGCACACACTCAACCCATGTATCATACACAAACACACACACACACACACACACACACACACACACACACACACACACACACACACACACACACACACACACACAAATGCCTAGGCAACAGGCAATATATGGGTAGTACACTGCATAATGGCCACTGATAGTAACTATGGAGTGATTGCAGTGGGCTACAGATGGCATGGCACCCTGTCCATCTGTCCAATAGGTACATACATGCAGACAGTGCACCTTCCCCATGTTCCCCACTGGACACCTTCAACACCTGTGGTGCCATCACATGCGACCCACAAAGGACATACCATGCCTGAAAACATGCCCTGTATGGACAGATGTCATTGACACCAGGGAATGCCATTAGCATGCTATCAATGTAGGTGCAGGGTAAACCTGCTGTCCATTACCAGTTCCTGCCACAGGTGGCCAAGACTGGCATACATTCAGGCTACCTAAAGTCCACTCTTCAAAGTTTCCCTTAAAACAGCCTTCCCTGAACTGTACTGCTGATCTAACCAGCGTATTCTATATCTAAAAAGCTCAGCTCTACTTGATTCCTAAGTAGAATATTTTCTATCTGTAAAGCCTAGCACTGCTCCTAAAGTACTTTTTTACTTGATATAGCACTTTTATTATACATAGTACCCCACCAGCCAAAAACCCCATTCGATCACCCACATCCCCCGGAGTTTTTTAAAGTCCTTGTCTATTCCTTCTAGCATGTCGAGGGATCAGTTGCTAGGGTCCTCTCCTGCTCAGCTGGTGAATCTGGGAATATTGAGGCAATGTTACAATTGTCTCATGTACACGGACAACCCTCTCCTTCTTCCACAAAACACAAATACATGCGACAGATGCAACTATACAGCCAAACTGGAGGCTGAGCTCTCTCAACATAGGACTGGTAAGACCAGACAGGAGGAGAAGTTAACCACACATACCACAAACCCAGTCCCACATAGTACTATCACAACTTCAAATCATACACATAAATACACAAAGACATATTCGGAGGCTCTGATCAAAAATCTACCAAAACAGCAGAGGCCACCAAAGCAGACACCCAAACAACTGCCACCTCAGGACACAACACATGCAACACATAGACCACATAGTCAGTGTGCCAAACAGTCACAGCCCTTAAGGCCAAACACAATGCCAGACACACTCGTCATTGGTGACTCCATAGTCAGACACACTGACGTCCCGCTCACCAGATTGAACAAGGAAAAGGTCACAGTAAGCTGCCTGTCGGGCGCTAGAATCCACCACATAACGCAAGCACTCAGGTCTCTCAACAGCAGGTACAAATACGACTCTGTCATTGTCCACGCTGGTGTGAACAACCTGAGACGTACCTCCTTGGACTACATGAAAAGAGACATAGAGGAGCTCTCTGATTATGTAGCCCAAGCAGGTATGACCCTGACCTTGAGCAGTATTCTACCTTCACCAAGAATGATGCCACAATACAGTGACAAGATGATCAGCTTTAATAATTGGCTTAAACTCTGGTGTCATTCAAAGGGGATTCAATGTCTGTCTGCCTGGGATGACATGCTGGACAAGCCACGCTGCTTCGCAAGGGATGGCTTGCACCTGTCACCCCTGGGCTTCCGGATATTGGCGAAGGCTCTTGCCACCCCCATAGTGCCTTTTTTAGGCAAGGCTCAAATTCTAAACCTACCACCCTAGAACACAAAAAAGGAAAAAAACTAAGGGTAATGCTGCTCAATGCCAGAAGTCTAAACCTCAAGATGCACGCACTCGAGGCCCTTCTCAGTATGGAGAACATTGATGTCTGTGCTGTGACTGAGACCTGGTTCAAGGCTCCCGAGAGCACCCCGGCACTATCAGGCTTTAACTCATATCATGCGTTCCAGACCCAAAATCCAGACGACACCAAGAAAGGAGGGGGGTGTCTATATTCATCAAGAACACCCACACCTCAAGGTTGGTGGCAACGCACGATGCATCGGAGACCATCCAGGTGCAATTAACCATAGGCAAGACTGCTCTGCAATTTGTAGCATGTTACAGGCCACCCTCTCAATCTCAGGAACCTCACATAGCTTTCCTGAAAACACTGGAGGGGATAAATGTATCTCCAAACACCATCATACTAGGTGATTTCAACTACCCGAATATAGACTGGGATCACTACTCAAGCCCCAACACTCTAGCCCAAACGTTCCTAGAGTTCATAAACTCAAATGCCATGGAACAACTAGTCACCATCCCCACAAGAGGAGATAACATACTAGATCTCATCATCACGAACATGGGGTCACAATGTTCAACACCGAAGTATACCCTTCACTGGTGAGATCAGACCATAAACTAATCTCACTGGAAGTCCACATCCCGCCCCACCTGAGATAAAAAGACCACAGTGAAGAACTTCTCAAAAGCCGACTTCACACTTCTAAAGGCTAGTGTGGTCTCTTTAAGGCCCCGAGACTGGAAACCATTACTCAAGCCGCTGAATCACTTACAAATGCCTTCTACCAGCACCTACAGGACTGCATGGATCAGGCAATCCCAAACAAAACAAAGACTCTTTGTACCAAAGGCAAGCGTCCAGTTTGGTGGACCCCAGCCATAAACAAGCTCTACAACAAAAGGAGGAAGCTACTACAAGATAGAGCAAAATCCTTAAAAGGAAAACACCCTTGATCATTATAAGTAAAAACTAAGATCTCTCATAAAATCATCCAAGGCAAATTTTGAGAGAAAAGTCGCTAAGGACTCAAAGGACAATCATAAGGCCTTCTTTAGCTATGTTAGAAACCTGGGAGGAAACTCCCAGATATGCTCAGAATTAGTTCAAAATGATGTAAAAATTACTGAACCTACAGACATTGCCAACATACTGGCTGACAGGTTCAGTGCAAACTCCTCCCCCCAAAAGGTGAGATATCTATACCAGAGAATTATAGCCCCCCAAACATCTCAAACGCTCAGGTGAGAACTGCTCTCTCCAAGGCAAAAAACACAGCATCCATGGGACCAGATGGTGTCCCCGGATGTGTGCTCCATGAACTCAATGAGGAATTAAACCCGCAGTTAGGGCAGCTGTTTAATCTTAGCCTCACCTCAGGATACGTGCCTAAGGAATGGCGCACGGCAACTGTGGTCCCACTTCACAAAGGAGGTGCCTCCACCGACCTGGGAAATTACCGCCCCATCAGCTTGACAAGCTTGATCTGCAAAGCTATGGAGAGGATCATAATGGAACTCATAAATAAAGACATAGGAGACTTGCAGACATTGGATCCGACACAGTTTGGCTTTGTCAAGGGCAGATCATGCCTTTTAAACCTGGTGGACTTTTTCGAAACAGTCACCAAGGCCATTGATGAGGGAAAAGCAGTCCACACAGCCTACCTCGACCTGGCAAAGGCTTTCGACACAATACCCCACTCAGGTATCATTGAAAAACTCATCAGCTTAAATGTAAACCCATACGTCACAAGATGGGTTGCAAATTGGCTAAGTGACAGAACCCACAGGGTCAGAGTTGCTGGCGCCATGTCAGACTCAAAGCCTGTCACAAGTGGTGTCCCACAGGGCTCAGTCCTGGGCCCTCTCCTGTTCGGCATCTGCTTTTCAGAAGTACAAGCAAACACAGGAGGATTATGGCTGACAAAATTTGCAGATGACTGCAAACTGGGCGCCATAGTTGAGAACACATCTGACACAGATATCCTTCAGAAGGGTCTTATAGAAACAGAAAACTGGTCCCAGAACCATGGCCTAAAGTTAAACGCCAAAAAATGCATAGTCATACCCTTCGGGAAAAACAAGGTTACCCCTAGCTACCATATAGGCGGCAACCCACTAAGCACATAAGAGGTTATCAGGGATCTGGGTACCCAGGTTGACAGTAACCTTTCATTTGATACTCACGTTGCCAAAGTAGTTAGGAAGACCTTCTACATTGCCCACCTGATCATGAAGGGATTCACATCTAGATCAAGGGAAGTCATCGTCCCCCTGTACTCATCACTCATCAGGCCAATGATTGAGTACATGCCCCATTCGGAATGTATCTGACACGACACCTGCAGCAACTGGAAAGGCCCCAAAAGTTCCTCACCAAAAGGATAAAGGGTCTCAAAAATGTCCTATGCTGCCCGACTGAAGGAACTTCAGCTCTACTCAGTCGCTTACCGTCTGCTCAGAGGTGACCTGTGCCTGACATACAGGGCCATGTCCAACCCAGAATTGATGAACATGCTTCACCTCAAAAAATCTAGATCCCTCAGAACTACAAGGGCGGGAGACTTAAACATTGACACGGTTATTAATAGGACATGCTGGAGGGACAGATTCATCACCCAGAGACTCCCTATGCTGTGGAACAAAATCCTGGTACATGTGAGGCAGAGCACCTCGCTGGCTTTGTTCAAGAGAAATCTTGACCAATGGATGGGAGATCGCAGATATACCCCAGGGATTATCTCAGTGTCACTGCTTGACAGAGGCACGCAAAAAAATGGGCATAGTATCCTCCAAACTAAAGGGGTGGCGAAAGCCACAAAACTCTGGCTAGGCTTATAAATGTCCTTGGGCAGATAGCCTAGTATGAACCTATGAACCTATGAACATTTGATGATAATCTGTGTACACAACATGGGCCAGACACCCCGGGTACATTTCCACATGTCACTGAACATGCATGTGGGAGGTGTGCACATCCCAAACACCATCCATGTCATGGACTAAGGAACACATACATGGCAGGTGATGCACAACATTTGCCACACGCAATATGCACCCAGGTGACTGGTTAGTGGATACAATACCCACCTGTGTGGGCAAATGCAGAAACCACAGGCCTGAGCTAAAATGCAGACCATTGTCATGTGGCCTGATGCCAAAGTATACCCATCAACTAGCCTTGTATAGCCATCTGCCACAGTCAACCACCACATACCCATGCAGAAATGCACCCATGCATGTCAGTACTGTTACCCTGTGTGTTTGTGTATGTGTTGTATTGTGTGTAAGATCACATCCACACTCACTACAACCCCCAGAGACATACTGACGCATGCTGTCTGATGTTAGACACCTCCCCATACCCTTCGCCCATACAACCTCCATATGACCCATGTGGTGCATGTGATACCTGCACAGTAATGTGTTGTGGCAATCCCACTACTGATGGGTTTCAATCTTGCACCTGCCAAGTGTGTCAATGTGTGCATGTCCCTGTGAGAGTGTGGCTCTGTTGATGGTGACACCTGTCCATGATGACAGGCACGTGTACATCACCTACTGTATAGCTACCATATCCCTGTTGCAAATGTCACTCACCATCACGTATATGTTCTGAGGGCTCCACAACAAGTAAACCATGTGGTGCAGCCAATAGCTGCACGGAACTGTGATAGCACTACATAATTATCAGTGGTTTGATACCCTGTGCTGGTAGGTGTGTGACACAAACATGCTTAGGTTTTACTCTCCTACCCTTCCCTGACCTGTCTTAGCCTCTGTCTGCCTCTCTCTCTCTGGTGGATGTGGAGACCTACACCTGCCTTGCTTAGGCAGCAGCATGTGTATTTTAATTGATGCTCAAGATTAGCTGATGGCATCTGCATGAATTGCAGCCCTCCCATAGAAGATTGCATGTGGAACATCTGCGGTAACATTCCCATAGCCAATTGCATGGAAACACACTCCAGTATCTAGGAATATCATGTCAGTGATGGCCCTTTTCATTCACTCTGAGCAGGAACTAGATCCGTTGTTTGACAAACAGCATCTCAGATGGATTGGGGATGAACCTCTAACAACATATACTGTGGAAACAGGGCAAAACACAGGAGGGGGATGTGCCTGACCTGACTACAGACTATAAGTGCTGTATACTGCATTTGGAGTAATGTTGGTTTAACAGTGTGTGTGTGAATATAGCTGTCCCACATATCTCAATACCTGCCATGTCAGTTCTATGTTTATGAGGAATCCCCATCTGCATGGTCATCTGCAGACTGAGCGGTGTGTTGTGCCTTTGGTGTCATGTGCTACCCATGGAGCATCTATCTGTGGACTGCAGAAAGGACTGTGAGCAGTGCAGTCTGTAGATGGTGAAAGGCATGACAGTTACAGACTAGGATGGCATAATGGTTAAGGTGTTTACCTTACGAACACAAGGTGCAGGGTTTGATTCTCACATAGGATAATTGGCTAGGCTTGAAATGGCCCACATTGGTAGTTAGCCTAGTGCTAATCTATGAACCTATGAACCTATATCTGTCATAGAACATACAGTGCAAAAAAACCCCATTACAACAGTAAATGTATGAGGCTATCATAGCAACATGTCAATATTGGCCCTGTGTATGTGCTTCCAGCCCCAACTCTGTCAACCTTTGCACATATGTCGTGCATGTAGAGGTGCATATGTGCTGTACACCATAAGTAGTGTAATCATATCTGATTACAAGGCAGTGAGATATCAGACTGCTACACATGTAATGTACAGCGGGGGTTATAATTGATGACATAACCTGGACATACTTTGGTTGTTTGCACAGTACTGAGGTCTGTGTACATACGGTGAATGTCAACAGTGTGTGTATTGTTAATATGTACCTTGGCCTGTGTACAGACTGTGGTGGTTGTCATCGTCCTAGGTCCCATCCTATCAGATGTTACATGCTGCTCCACTGTATGTTACCTTATTGGCTTACATGTTTGTAGGGCCATACACACTCATGTCCCATACCACAGTCAGCCATCACACCAAACTGTGTAGCTGCCCAGTATATATAGGGATAGTGTGTGAGTGGCACATAAGAGGATGGTGTTGAACAGGTTATGCTAGCTTGCCATATGTGGCTGTGGCCGTGTTCTCATTGGTTGTGGTTATGCAATTTCACGCAGGTGTATCTTACCCTGTGCTGTGACATGCCTGTAGAGCCTGCTATATATGCAGGTACATGTGCATTCCCCCATAGAAGATGTAGGCCAGTGTTGAGCCAGTCTGCCTGTAGCCTGCACAGTGCATTGTTACATGTCTAGCTTAGTGTACTTACCCAGTGAGATGCCATGTGCAGATACTTGCCAGATGTACTCCTGCCGGGCCTCCCTTACCAGTCATGTATATCAGAAAGAGCAGTGGGATGCTGTACAGATGTATGTCAATATCTAGTGGGTAGCATGTGGCCATGGCACCCCTGTACCAGTGGGTATTATGTGACAGGCGTGTGTGAATGCATAACCTATGGTGGCATATGTATACTGGTTGTTATGCATTATACCCATCTATATGGCTATTAACATCCATGTTGTCAGGCATGGTACACATGTTTTGCAGTAAGGAGTTCTGTGTAGAACTCTGGACTGTACAGAGTGTGTCAGAATGTACACACATATTGGCCAATATCTCTGCTGCAGTGGCTGTACTTGCAGGCAGCAGTACATAACTATGATGCCCTTAGGATGTCTGTCTGTAGCCAATGGCACACATGTGGAAAGCAGATGTAACCCCCATACACACACCATGTCTGTGAGGACAATCCCAAGTACAGTAGCAATAGTATATAGAACTTTAAAAGTACACAAATAAAAGTCTTCCAATCCTGCAAACCAGTGTCTTTCCCTGTGACCCCCTCTGTGGGTATATGTTGCAGGCAATGATTGACATTTGTATGGGTGGCCCATACAGTGTCCAGTTATTCAGGTGTGAACTGAAGGCATAGTGGCTGTTCCATATTTTGTACACCTCCTACATATGTATTTGACTGTACATATCTCTGAGTGTGAATGTGTAGTTACATGTATATCTATATATGTGTATGTATATATATATATATATATATATATGCATATCTGTATCTGCATATATGTGCCTGTGCATATGTATCCTGAGGATGTTGATAACCTCCACATTTTAAATCCCCCATGGGAGTAAGACTGTACTGCATGATATGTTACCAATACCAGCCTGACATCATACAGGTGGGATGTAGTACTGTTAACATCTTGTGCCCATGACATGTGAGGTCCTGGTTATGGGATCTGCAACACCTGGTAGTGTAATGCAGGGCAGATGTGTTTGGCGTTTGGGGGGTTGCCAATTACTACAATATGTATATTGTTCGGGGCCTTGCAACCTCATTGACGGTGCATGTGGACATGTGTGTTTCTGTTAATCTACCATTGCTATCTACGGATGTATACCCATATATACCTGTATAAATATATATATATTTGCTTACATATTTCTAACTGTGTCCGTATATACATATGGAGATATACATCTGCGTACATATATGTAACCTGCTGTGTATATGTGGACATATAGGTGTTGCCATATATCTATATATATATATATATATATATATATATATATATATATATATATATATATTTGCATGTTTATATCTTCATATATATCTATATCTATGTATATATTTCAGACTATATATATATATATATATATATATATATATATAAATATATATATATATATATATATATATATATATATATATATATATATATATATATATATATATATATATATATATATATATATATATATATATATATACACATACATATATACAGATATGTAGTATCGGTTTAGATATGTATATAATTACACACACACATACATATAGATGTTGTTATACTTTCTCTGTACTGTTGCATGACTGGGCTGGATGGCATGTTAACAACAACATCAGAGTTATGCATATTTGGCATGGCTTAATGGTAAATCGCTTTGGGTATGGTGTGTATGGTCTTGGGTTCGTGCCTAGCAGGGCCTGTTTATTTTGTTGCTGGGAGGAACACAGGCCATTGGATACTGACTGATTAAGGCACTTTAAAGCATTACATCTTCATTTGACAATAATTTAGTTATCAGGAGGGGAACCTGTAGTGCTGTCTGTATACCAGGGTCGTGTGTTTCCCATATACCTCAATTAGACATTCCTTTTAGGTTTCGTGTGCATACCGGGCAAACTTGTGTGCCACGTATGCTTTGCGATACCTACAAATAAAACCAGCACACGTGAAGATTATTGTTGTTACCAAGGAAATATTCGTCCCATGCGGGACAACCAAAAAATTGGGTATTCTACTTTCCTGTAAAAGCATGGCTGCAAAGGTACGCATGGCTATGTGCATGGAGTACCGTGTGTGGCAGACCTAGGATACTTGGGTTGGGTCAACGTACAGGATGAGTCGTGAGGGGAGGAGGAGTGGAGGGTGGGCAATGTGTGGTGGTGTGGTAGCTACAGGCCAGTAACCAGGGAAGGAATGGTGGCTGTATGTGTGCATCAGGGGGGAGGCGGAACTGTGGGTAAAGTAAATATGGGCCAAGGAGAGGCTGGGTTGGATGGGCCTGTACTGCTCGGCCCGCCTAGTGGGTGGGGGAGAGGAGAATGTGATATAAAGATGTGAAACATAAAAAGAAAACTAATTTACATCCCTATTTAAATTAAACACTTACAATAAAATGAACTTGGTAGTGTATTGCAGAGCAGACGTGTTTGGCTGGGGAGTATGCCAATTCGTACGAGACGTATATTGTTTGGGGCCTCTCAACCCCATTAACTGTGCATGTGGACATATATGTTTCTGTTAATCTACCATTTTTATCTACAAATGTCAGCCATGTATACCTATATGGGTATATATATTTGCTTACATATCTATAACTATATCCATCTACACCTACAAGGATATATATCTGCGTACATATATGTAACTTGCTGTATATATGTGGACATATAGGTGTTGACATACATATGTGTAGATGGCATTTGCATGTATATATGTTCATATATTTGTCTATATATATATATATATATATATATATATATATATATATATATATATATATATATATATATATATATATATATATATATATATATATATATAAAACTACATATATAGATATATTTTATCTGTTTAGATATTAATATATTTACACACACACACACACACACACACATTTAGATGTAGGTATACATTCTCTGTATTGTTGCATGATTGGGCTGGATGTTATGTTTCTGAAAACATCCAATTTATGTATATCTGGTATGGCTTATTGGTAAATCACATTGTGTATGGTGTGCATGGTCCTGGATTCGAGCCTTGTAGAGGCTGTTTATTTTGTGGCTGGGCAGAACATGGGCTGTTAGATACAGAGTGATTAAGGCACTTTAAAGCAGTTGTACGTGGGTTTGCGTGGAGGTAAGCACTGATAACATCTGTTTACGGTTTCTTATACTCAGTTAGCTTACACATTGCTTAATCTGTATAGGCAGTGCTTACCCCCACGCAAATGCACATAAACTCTCTTTCTAGTGCTTACATATGCCTACTACTGCTTAGTTGTGCTTACAACTGGTTACTACTGCCTTAATCATTATGACACTGCTACTTCAAATGTTAATTTCCTGCAGT